>NC_086100.1:198166133-198263633 GCF_963921235.1 Mobula hypostoma | reverse complement strand
TTTATCCTGTAATATTATATCTGGATGGTTATTATGGATTGTCCTATCTGTAATAATAGATTGGTCATAATAGAATATGTGTATTCCGACTCTAAAATTGGATTAGGCTTGATTCTTATAAGATTTTGTATCTAAAAACAAGATTTTGGTGAATGATGTTTGCCACTTGATTGTAATCGGATTGAGTTACTGCAGGATCCTGTAAACTGTAGGATTGTTTCTGTTTTTTTTCACATTTTCTACATTTCTTGAATCTGTTGGTCTTTTATTATGTATTTTTGATCGTTTTTGTGTTAACCTTCTGGTCCTGTATTGCCACAAAGAACCCTTCAATCCTGCTTCTGAACATTTAATCCAGGAGCAAGAGGTCCCCCCCCCACCCCCCGATCATAAAAATGGCTTTACTGTGTGGTTCCCTCCATCTAATGTTCTTTGCCTGAAGGAAATGAATGGAGACTGAAGAAAAGCTTCACTGATTGGCATTTGATTTCTGCCACAGTCTATAGTGAGTTTGTACGCTCTCCCAGTGATCATGTGTTGCTCCAGTTTCCTCCTACGTTCCAAGGATTTACAGTATGGGTTAGTGTTAGTAGGCTGTGGGCATTATATGTTGGTACCATACTTGTGGACCGTCCCCAGCACATCTTCGGACAGTGTAGATCGTTGACACAAACGACACATTTCACTGTATGTTTCAATGTACGCGGGACACGTAAAGCCCATCTAATCATTAAGTAAATGGAGGTTTACCAGGATGAACACATGAGATCCATGGAGGATGGGAAGACAGAGTTCCTGCTGTCGGCATTGCTACGCCTTAGTGACCATTTGATGGTTAAGATGGGGTCACCAGTCAGTGTCCGAAGTGATGGCCAGAAAGTGAGACCATGTGCGTGTGACAAGTAAAACTCATCTTTAACACACACAAGATGCTGGAGGAACTCAGCAGGCCAGGCAGGGACTGGATCACAGGCTGAATTATCGACTCTTGGTCCATGGCATAAAAAAGATTGGGAACTGCTGCCCTACATACATGCTGAGTTCCTGCAGCATCAGCAGAATCTCTTGTGTTTCAGATTGTGAAGTCAAGAGTCCATCCATCTTATCATAAGACCATGGATATGATATAGGAGCAGAATTAGGCTGTTCCACCATTGCGTCTTGGCTAATCCATTTTCCCTCTCAGACCCAATCTCCTGCCATCTCCTGGTATCCCTACATGCCTTAACCAATCAAGAATTGCTCTCTCTCACACACACACCCTGACAGACATACACACACAGATACACACACACACACACACACACACACACACACACACACACACACAGATACACACAGACACACACACACACACACACACACACACACACACACACACAGATACACACAGACACACACACACACACACATTTTAATGGACACCCCTCCCAAAATGCAGTCTTAACGTTTTCCAGATGACTATTACTCTGAAACATTATAATGTGATGCCAGTCTCTGATGAGCTGGGAAAAGTCACACCTCGGACAGAGCCGGCAGGGAGTGTGGGGGGGATTTGATCCGACCTCCTCTACATGATTGAACAGTGAGCCTCAAATTAAAGTCCTTAACAGAAGTGAGTCAGTCAAACACACACATTTATACACCCATTTAAACCCCAGTTTATAATGCTGTTTACACCGTAAATACATGCTGATATTTATAGATTCATACGCATTATTCATTCTTTAACCTCAAACCTTATTTTATATAATTCTTTCTTCTTTATAATTGTTAAATGTAGTTGATGTTTTGCACATCACTCCCTGAGCAACACAGCACAGCAAACTGCTAATACATGGAAATGTATAGAACTGTTAGACATAGGAGCAGCAGCAGGCCATTCGGCCCATCGAGTCTGCCCCATCATTCCATCACGGCTGATTGATATCCCTCCCAACGCTAATATACGGCAGATACACAGATACAGACACAGACAGATACACAGATACAGACAGACACACAGGTGCAGATACAGACAAACACACAGATACAGACACGGACAGACACGCAGATGCAGACACAGACAGACACACAGATACAGACACTGTCAGGCACGCAGATACAGACATAGACAGACACACAGATACAGACACAGACAGACAGACAGATACAGACACAGACAGACACACAGATACAGACATAGACAGACAGTCAGATACAGACACAGACAGACACACGTGCACATATGCACATAAGAACATAATCACACAGACTTAGACACACACACACACCAACACAAACATAGATACAGAAAACACACAAACACACATGCAGAGACAGACAGATAGACAAATACATATACACACATAAACTGCACAAACATGAGCTCTAACACACACAGACAATGTATTGATAAGCACACTCTCTTTTCTCCCCCCTCCCATCACACTGAAAACAAAAAAAAACCTAGATAGAGTGGATGTGGAGAGGATGCTTCCTATGGTGGGGATGTCTAGGACCAGAGGACACACAGCCTCAGAATAGAGGGACATCCCTTTAGAACAGAGATGAGGAGGAATTTCTTTAGCCAGAAGGTGGTGAACCTGTGGAATTCATTGCTACAGGCAGCCGAGGAGGCCACGTCTTTGGGAATATTAAAGCAGAGGTTGGTAAGTTCTTGATTAGTCGGGGTATCAAAGGTTACAGGGAGGAGGCAGGAGAATGGGGTTGATGGCATGGCAGAGTGGATGTGATGGGCCAAATAGCCTAATTCTGCTCTATGGTCCCATATTGACATGCCTGCTTTGATTAGGACACATGTACTCACGCACCTGCATTCACACACAGAGAGCCCCTCCCACACAGCTGGGGAAACAACTCTCCCAGCAGGTTAGTGTTGACAGTGTCCCTGCCCAGGCTGGCGACTGATCTTTGGGGGAGGGGGAGGGGGAGGCTCTTCAATAAAAATGCTAGAAAACACCAGAGTGCGTGAGCTAACAAAGTCACTGGCACCTCATTTAGAGACAGAGTGGCGTCCTTTGATGGCTGCTCTCTGACACGTAGGTGGAAAGGACCCTCTCAACATCTGGGTGGTACGGACAGGACAGGAGGTCGGGAGGCAGGCTGCCTGGGGGCCGGGCTGCTTAACAAAGGGCACTTACGTTCCTTAGAGGAAAATTATGCTCAGGTGGGGAGCTTATATTTTAGAATCCGAATTAAAATCAGGTTTAATATCACTGCATATGTCATGAATTTTCTTGTCTTGAGGCACGAGTGCATAATAATAAAAACTATTAAGGGGAGGAGAAGATGGCGGTGCGATGACAGCGCGCGCGGCCTCTCCGGTGAATGATATCTGTAATCTGTCAAGCAGGGTACCGTGCACAATTCTGATCTGATGGAGACGGACGTGACAGTACGGAGGAACATCTGGAAAACTTCTGAAATGCCTGCTTCGCTGCCACTGCTACTGTGTGGTAACCGGAATCTCTGGAGCAGAAGGCCTCGAACCCTCGGCTTTGCTTGTTTCAGCGGCCGGGGCGAGGTCGAAGGCGCTCGGCAGAGGATGGCTCTCGGGAAGCTGTATCGGAGGGGCTGTTTGGAGCCTCGAAGTTTTCGGACAGATGGACTCAATGTCGGCTGGGGTCGGCTGCTTCCAAGGCATCGGCAAGTTGACGGTGCCTGGAGGTTTATGGCAGGGAGTTTCTCCCTTTTGCTGCCTGCTATCAGGAACTCGGGAGTTGATCGACTCGGGGACTTTGAGACTTTTTTTTACCATGCCCATGGTTTGTTCTTCATCAAATTATGGTATTGCTTTGCACTGCTGTAACTATATGTTATAATTATGTGGTTCTGTCAGTGTTAGTGTTTGGTTTATCCTGTTTTCTGTGATATCACTCCGGAGAAGCACTGTATCATTTCTTAATGCATGTATGCATTTCTAAATGACAATAAAAGAGGACTGAGTGTTCTCATAATATAAAAAAAACTGAATTACAGTAAGAAATATATATAAATTAAATTAAGTAAGTAAGTAGTGCTAAAAGAGAGCAAAAGTGCAGTGTTCTTGGGTTCATTGTCTATTCAGAAATCTGATGGTGGAGGGGAAGAAACTGCTCCTGAAACACTGAATGTGCGTCTTCTGGCTCCTGCCCCCCTCCTCAATGGTAGCAATGAGAAGAGAGCATGTCCTGGGTGGTGGGGGGTCCTGAATGATGGATCTGCCTTTTGTCCATGATAGAGCTGGCTGAGTTTGCAACATCTTGGCAGCTTTTTTCAGTCCTGGGGAGTGATGCCTCCATACCTGGCTGGTCAGAAAGGGTGCTGACGTTCTTTGAAGAAGCATCATACGGAGGCAGAGACCTGACATTTTGAAGGTTGGTGTCCTAACCTTGCCTGGAAAATGTCCCACTTATTTCAGCATGTATTCATAAACTCACGGGATTCTGCCCCTGGAGAAATCCCACACATTCCACGAGGTGGGCTCCTTACAGAGGATGCTGGAATTGAACTCTGAACTCCAGGACGCCCTGTGCTGTAATAGTATCACGCTAACCACTATGCTGCTGGGGCACACGATATAAATAGAATGCAAATCTCAGTGGCGGGACATTAATAATTAAAACACAAGAGATTCTGCAGATGCTGGAACTCAGCAGGCCAGGCAGCATCTGTAGAAATGGATAAATAGTTGACAGTTTGAGCCAAGACCCTTCATCAGGATTTCATCAAGGTCTTGGCCCAAAACATCAACTGTTTATTAATTTCCACAGATGCTGCCTGACCTGCTGAGTTCATCCGGCGTTTTGTAACTGTAGCTGTACCAAGGTAGTGATTAAGGTCTGGCTTCTTTTGCCCTTCCTTTCCAATTCTGATGAAGGGTCACAGTACCTGTTTATTCCCCTCCACAGATGCTGCCTGACCAGCCGAGTTCCTCCAGCAGTTTGTGTATTTCACTGTAGGTTTTGATGTTTCAGTATACATGTGATAAATAACGTTAATGCTTACTTTATGAATTGGTGAACAATCTTCAGGAACATTAACACGTGTCTCAGGTGAAAATTCAGATTGTATCTGAACTATCTATGGGAAGGTTGAGTGAGGTAGGACTTTCCTCTTTGGCGAGAAGAAGGTTGGGAGGTGACTTGATAGAAATGTACAAGATGATACAAGGCATAGATTGAGTGGACAGCCAGAGACTTTTTCCCAGGGCAGAATTGGCTAATATGAGGGATCATAACTTTAAGGTGATTGGAGGAAAGTTTAGAGGGACGTCAGACGTAGATTTTTTACACAGAGAGTGGTGGGTGCATGGAACACCCTGTCAGGGGTGGTGGTGGAGGCAGATACATTAGGGGCTTTCAAAAGACCCTTAGATGGGTGATAGAAAAATGGAGGGTTATGTGGGAAGAAAGGGTTAGATTGATCTTAAGTAGGTTAAAAGATTGGCACAACATTGTGGCTGAAGGACCTGAACTGTTCCATGCTCTATGTTCTATAGTCAAGGTTCTATTGGTATGGTAACCACCCTGCCCGAGACCACATGAAAATGAAGAAAGTTGTGGACACAGCTCAGCACATCACAGAAAAGAATCTCCCATGTTGATTCTGTCCTCAGTATGTCACTGAGGCAGCGAGAAGTGTAGACAGAGTCCACAGAAGGGCGGCTAGTTTCTGTGAGTCCACAACTCTCTTGCAGTCACAGGCAGAGCAGTTGCTGTACCAAGCTACGATGAATTCGGACAAAAGTTATTCATTGTTAAGATTTGGTTAGAGTTGATTGGGGACATGCTGAATTTTGCTAGCCTCCTGAGACAGTAGAGGCATTGGTAAGCTTTCCTGGCCATGTGGTGAGACCAAAACAGGTTGTTCACATGAAGCTCTCAACCTCCATACTGTTGACGCAGACCACTGCATTCGAGTGGGTCCGAACTGTTCGGTGTTCTGTGCAGTTGGTGGTAGAGGGAGGGGAAACGTACGGCGATGCACGGAGTGTCAATCAAACCTGGATATGGGCAAGCTTCTTGTGTGTTGTTGGAATGCACTCATCCAGGCAAGGGAGGATGCTCCACACTGCTGGTATGGGAATTAATTGCAGATGGTTGCCCAGCTGTCGTGTTGGTACAAAAAGGAGCTGTCTTGTTATTTCATGCTTTTGTTATTTTTTTGCTATTTATTTATATCTGCCTTTGCACAGTTTGTTGTTCATTGATCCTGTTTACAGTCACTGTTCTATAGATTTGCTGAGTATGCCCACAGAAAAAAAATCTCAGGGTTGTATGTGGTGACATCTGTGTACTCTGATAAGAAATTTTACTTTGAACTTTGATATCAGACAGCTGGAAAACAAAGCTGGAGGGGTAGTAATGGGGGACACGGAAATGGTGGACAAACTGAATGAATATTTTACATCAGTCTTCACTATGGAAGACACTAGCAGTACAGTGCCAGTTCCAGGTGTCAGTGGTCGTGAAGTGTGTAAAGTTACTATACTAAAGAGAAGGTTCTTGGGAAACTGAAAGGTCTGAAAGTAGATTTAGACTTTTGGTGGACCCGATGGTGTACATGCCAGAGTTCTGAAAGAGCTGTCTGAAGAGACTGTGGAGGCATTAGTGATGATCTTTCAAGTATCACTAGATTCTGCAATGGTTCAGGAGGAGTGGAAAATTAGAAATGTCACACCATTCTTCAAGAAGGGAGAGAGGCAGAGAAAAACGAAACTATAGGCCAGTTAGTCTGACCTCAGTGGTTGGAAAGACGTTGGAGTCAATTATTAAGGCTGATTATTAACGATTATTCAGGGTACTTGGAGGCATATGATGAAATAGGCCATAGTCAGCATGGTTTCCTCAAGGAAAAATCTTGCCTGACAAATCTGTTGGAAGGTTTTGAAGAAATAACAAGCAGAATAAACAAAGGAGAATCGGTTGATACTGTGTACTTGGATTTTCAGAATGCTTTTGACAAGGTGCCACACGTGAGACTGCTTAACAAGCTACGAGCCCCTGGTATTACTGGAAAGATTCTAGCATGGACAAAGTAGTGGCTGATTGGCAGGAGGCAAAGAGTGGGAATAAAAGGAGCCTTTTCTGACTGGCGTCCGGTGGTGAATAGTGGTGTTCCACACGGGTCTGTGTTGGGACCGATTCTCTTTATGTTGTATGCCAATGATTTGGATGATGGAATTGATGGCTTTGTTGCAAAGGTATTAGAAGATATGAAGATAAGTGGAGGAGCAGGTAGTTTGAGGAAGTAGGCTACAGAAGGACTCAGACAGATTAGGAGAATGGGCAAAGAAATGGCAGATGAATTATAGTGTCAGGAAGTATATGGTCATGCACTTTGGTGAAAGAAATGAAAGGGTTGACTATTTTCTAAATGGAGAGATAATACAAAAAACTGAGCTGCAAAGGGACTTGAGAATCCTTGTGCAGGATTCTCTAAAGGTTAATTTGCAGGTTGAGTCTCTGGTGAGGAAGACAAATCTGATGTTAGCATTCATTTCGAGAGGACTAGAATATAAAAGCAATGTTGAGACTTTATAAGACAATGGTGGAGTACTGTGAGCAGTTTTGGGCACTTTATCTTGGAAAGGATGTGCTGAAACTCAAGAGGGTTCAAAGGAAGTTCATGAAGATGATTCCAGGATTGAATGGCTTGTCATATGAAGAGTGTTTGATGGTCCTGGGCCTGTATTCACTAGAATTCAGAATAATGAGGGGTGACCTCATTGAAACCTATTGACTGGTGAAAAATTTTGATAGAGTGGATGTGGAGAGGATGCTTTGGGCTGCAAAAAAAATTGGATCAGCCAAGACAAATGGTAGAGCAGACTCAATGGGCTAAAAAGCCTAATTCTGCTCCTATATCTTATGGTCTAATTATCGATTCATTATTGTCTATTATTATAGACAATAATAATATTATTTATTATCAGTTATCTGTACCAAGATGCAATGAAAAACTGCATATCAGCCAGACAGATCATACTGAACATAATTACATCAAGGTAAAGGTTTTGAAGGTTAGATTTAAGTGTCACATGTTCATTGAAATATATTGTGAAATGTGTCACTTGTATCAAATCAAATCAGCGAGGATTGTGCTGGGCGGCCCGCAAGCATTGTGACGCTTCTGGTGCTGGTATAGCACGCCCACAACTCACTAACCCTAACCAGTACATCTTTGGACTGTGGGAGGAAACTAGAGCACCCGGAGGAAACCCACGCGGTCACGGGGAGAATGTATAAGCTCCTCACAGACAGCGGTGGGAATCAAACCTTGATCTTACAGCTGCTGCTGTGAAGTGTGCTACCGTGTAAAGAAAAAAAAGTTTAGATCATAGAGTTGCAGCTACGGAGAAAGCAGGTAGATTTAAGAGAACATTCTGACTGTATTAGAATGGAGATTCCAAAGAGGAGAACAATTGTTATGATTAGCACCACACAAAATGCTGGAGGAACTCAGCAGGCCAGGCAACATCTATGGAGGGGAATAAAGAGTCTATGTTTTGACCCATGACCCTTCATCAGGACTCAGACTGAAATGATAACTATTTCTCTACATAGGTGCTGCCTGACATGCTGAGCTCCTCCAGCATTTTGTGCGTGTTGCTCTGGATTTCCAGTATCCTGTATTCATACAGTGAAATGTGTCGCTTGCATTAATGACCAACACAGTACGAGGATGAGCTGGATGTGCCTGCAAGTGTCACTACGCTTCCGGCATCAACATCGCACGCCCACAACTCACTAACCCTAACCCGTACCTCTGTGGAATGTGTGAGGAACCCGGAGCACCCGGAGGAAACCCACGCGGTAACGAGTAGAATGTACAAGCTCCTTACAGACAGCGCGGTGGGAACTGAAACCCACACAGTCACGGGTAGAACGTACAAACTCCTTACAGACAGCGCGGTGGAACTGAAACCCACACAGTCACGGGTAGAACGTACAAACTCCTTACAGACAGCGCGGTGGGAACTGAAACCCACACAGTCACGGGTAGAACATACAAACTCCTTACAGACAGCGCGGTGGAACTGAAACCCACACAGTCACGGGTAGAACGTACAAACTCCTTACAGACAGCGCGGTGGAACTGAAACCCACACGGTCACGGGTAGAACGTACAAACTCCTTACAGACAGCGCGGTGGGACTGAAACCCACGTGGTAACGAGTAGAACATACAAACTCCTTACAGACAGCGCGGTGGGACTGAAACCCACACGATCACGGGTAGAACGTACAAACTCCTTACAGACAGCACGGTGGGACTGAAACCCGCTTGGTGCTCACTGGCATCGTGAAGCGCTGTGCTAACTGCTACATCACCATGCCGGTGTCTGCTGGGAACAGCTTGCAAGAGTCCAACACCATCTTGGTAGTTTTAAGAGGGTGATTTTGAAGGGGTTATTGTCTGAGTGCCATGGTCGCGATTAATGTGAAGCAAGTACAGCTCGGGGCGCTCTAGTGTTTTAAATGCTAAGGAGTCTCTGTACGTCTTTCCTGTGGAATGCATGGGTTTTCCCAGGTGCTCCAGTTTCCTCCCACAGTCCAAAGTTGGACTGGTCATTGTAAATTGTCCCATGATTGGGATAGGGCTAATCGGTTTTGTCAGGCGTTGCTGGGGCTGTATGGCTCGATGGGCTGGTAGGGTCTACCCTGTGCTATATTGCTAAATAAATAAATAAATAAATAAATAGAATATATAGATACGTTGAACTTCAAGGACCAAGGGTCAAGGATTAACTTTATTTGCCTTGCCACGTACATATAAATGGATTAGGGTTTTGCTGCAGTGTGTTGGCCGGGGGACAACATGCAAGAAAGTACAACAACGTTCAACAATTTTAAAGAATAAAGAGTTATATAAAAAATAAAGAATTATACATTAATTAAAAAGCTAATAAGGTTAGAGATTAATGGATGGATATTGAGCTTAAAATTATCATATATTTATTTTTATTGTGTGTTTTTACTATTTTGTGTTTTGTGCTGCACTGGATCCGAGTAACAATAATTTTGTTCTCCTTTTTTTTAATGGAACGGCAGGCGGTGACCAGTGGGACACCGCAGGGTTCAATGCTGGGACCGCAGCTGTTTACAATATATATTAATGATTTAGATGATGGAATTAAATGTAACATTAGCAAATTTGCCGATGACACCAAGCTGGGTGGCTGTGTGAAATGTGAGGAGGATGTTATGAGAATGCAGGGTGACTTGGACAGGCTGGGTGAGTGGGCAGATGCATGGCAGACACAGTTTAATGTGGATAAATGTGAGGTTATCCACTTTGGTGGTAAGAACAGGAAGGCAGATTATTATCTAAATGGAGTTAAGTTAGGAAAAGGGGAAGCACAATGAGATCTAGGTGTTCTTGTACATCAGTCACTGAAAGCAAGCATGCAGGTACAGCAGGCAGTGAAGAAAGCTAATGGCATGCTGGCCTTCATAACAAGGGGAATTGAGTATAAGAGCAAAGAGGTCCTTCTGCAGCTGTACAGGGTCCTGGTGAAACCACACCTGGAGTATTGTGTACAGTTTTGGTCTCCAAATTCGAGGAAGAACATTCTTGCTATTGAGGGAGTGCAGCGTAGGTTCACCAGGTTAATTCCCCGGATGGCGGGACTGTCATATGTTGAAAGATTGGAGCGACTGGGCTTGTATACTCTGGAATTTAGAAGGCTGAGAGGGGATCTTATTGAAACATATAAGATTATTAAGGGATTGGACACGCTGGAGGCAGGAAGCATGTTCCTGCTGATGGGTGAGTCCAGAACCAGAGGCCACAGTTTAAGAATAAGGGGTAGGCCATTTAGAATGGAGTTTAGGGAAAACTTTTTCACCCAGAGAGTGGTGGATATATGAAATGCTCTGCCCCAGAAGGCTGTGGAGACCAAGTCTCTGGATGCTTTCAAGAAAGAGATGGATAGAGCTCTTAAAGATAGCGGAATCAAAGGTTATGGGGATAAGGCAGGAACTGGATACTGATTGTGGATGATCAGCCATGATCACAGTGAATGGCGGTGCTGGCTCGAAGGGCCGAATGGCCTACTCCTGCACCTATTGTCTATTTACACTCGTGTACTGGAATTGACATTAAACAATCTCACATCTTGAATTTTGAAATACCAGCATGGATTTACAATTTTTTGTAAGCTTGGGCCAAGCATTATTGCAACCAATCTCGCATCAAAGAACAACCATGCCCTTAACGTTGTAATGGTGCAGGGACAGAGAAGAATCTTTCTGAAGGATTCTCAATAATGCTCAAACTTTGCCTTTGAAAATACGTTTATCCACAGATGGTGGATTTCCCTGGAACGGGAGAATTCAGTGGCCATTCCCAACAGCAAGGCGGTTCAGAGTTCACCTCACAGTGTGTCTTACACAGATTTGTGCGTTGCTCCTCCCCGCAGCCCGAGTGTTTATGCATTATTGAACCGTTGATGGGATAGTGATGGGTCCAAGCCCTTCACCTGATGAAATGGTTCGGTAGTTACAGAGGGCACTGCAGTAGTGGTCAGCGTAACATATTACAGTCAGGGTGTCCGAGCTCAGAGTTCAACACCAGGGTCCTCTGTAAGGAGTCCCTGGGGAATGTGTGTGTGTTTCCTCCCACAGTCCCAAGGCACATCGGTTAGTAGGTGAACTGGTCATTGTAAATTATCCTGTGATTAGGACATGGTTAAATTGGGGGTTGCTGGTGTAAGGGGTTTCTTCTTTTATGTTACTGTGAAGGCTAACAAAATGGCTTCTTTGTTATGTTATAATGAAAATGGCTTTTCTGTAATAATAACTGCGATGTAAGGAGTTCTCTCTCTCCCTTTCTGCTTGTTTGGGTTATATTATTGATAAGAGAGGGAACAAACCAATTGGGATTGATGTTATTCTTTCTTGTGTGTCTGTAAGCTATTGTGTTTCGTGGGTTTGGGGCAGAAGGTGGATGGGGACAGGGAGAGGAGACGCAATGCTGTGAGCTGGCTGACAGGACGGACCCTGAGCATCAGTCCGAAGCCCAGGCTCTTCGGCGAGGAGAGGAGACGAGGACAGACTTGTGTGAAGTGTCTGGTCGACCACTGTAGTTGGTCCCAGGTGGCGGGTCGAGGGGTCGGAGGGGATTGAATGGTGGAAAGAAGACTCCGTTAATTGAGCTCCAACGGTTGTGCTCGAAGTGGTTGAACTCTGATAAGTTTGGCGCCTTTTACTTTCCTTTTATATTTTATCTCTATCTCTATTTTATCTTTATATTCTATCTCTAGTTCCAGTAAGATCTATAAAGTGTAATCATTTAATTGCATATGGGTGTATTGTCTGTTATTTGGTGTGGTGGGGTACATCACACAGCATCCACACAAACCTGAGTACCCAGCTTGGCGGGACCAAAGGCTGCTTCTACTAGGAGCTGAGCGTCTAGGGGGTTGCTGGTCCGTACAGCTCGAAGGACAGAAGGGCCTGTTCTGTGTTGTATCTCCAGATTAAGCCAGCCAGAATCCTGATGTGGTTTATTAACATTGACTGATGTATATCATGAAATTTGTTGTTTTGCAGCAGCACAGCGCAATACCCGAAAAATGACTATAAATTACAATAAGAAGTATAATAACAATTAAATAAGTGGTGCAAAGAGGCAGTGCTCCCGGGTTTGTGGACCAGGAAGGATGCAGAGAAGGTGCGGCTGAGAATTGAACGAAGGGAAATGTGTATGTGCTTGTTGCCAATGATCCCGATTGGGGGTTCAGGAATTCCTTCCCACTGACCAGAGGGAGAGGGGAATTCACACCGTTAGGTGGACAGCAGTGTTACACTTTGGGATATGGGGGTGAACCAGAGAAATGGGATGATATGGTGAAGGGGGCCAGGGTAGAGGAGTAGGGGAGCTTTGGGAGGAAGCTTATGTGGAACACAAAACAAATGTCACACTCTCACACAACACACATCAAAGTTGCTGGTGAACGCAGCAGGCCAGGCAGCATCTCTAGGAAGAGGTACAGTCGACGTTTCGGGCCGAGACCCTTCGTCAGGACTAACTGAAAGAAGAGCTAGTAAGGGATTTGAAAATGGGAGGGGGAGGGGGAGATCCGAAATGATAGGAGAAGACAGGAGGGGGAGGGATGGAGCCAAGAGCTGGATGGGTGATTGGCAAAAGGGATACGAGAGGATCATGGGACAGGAGGCCCAGGGAGAAGGAAAAGGGGGAGAGGGGAAAAAAACCCAGAGGATGGGTATAGTCAGAGGGTCAGAGGGAGAAAAAGAATGTGTGTATAAAAATAAATAACAGATGGGGTACAAGGGGGAAGTGGGGCATTAATGGAAGTTAGAGAAGTCAATGTTCATGCCATCAGGTTGGAGGCTACCCAGACAGAATATAAGGTGTTGTTCCTCCAACCTGAGCGTGGCTTCATCTTTACAGTAGAGGAGGCCGTGGGTAGACATGTCAGAATGGGAATGGGGTGTGGAATTAAAATGTGTGGCCACTGGGAGATCCTGCTTTCTCTGGCAGACAGAGCGTCATACTCTCACACACACACACTCTCTCTCTCTCACTCCCGCAGAGTGAACACTAGCCTCCTATCCTTCAGATTGTGCTCTCTTGCTGAGTGTGAGATTTCTCACTTCCCTGCTTTGTGTTTACACGTGCTGTTATGGCTGAACTCTCCGCCCATTTACGAATCATCGGCAGTACCAATGTTCCCAATCCAGATGTCGGATGAATTCTACAGTACACCCCAAAGGCCAGATTTGGCTTCTCAGTACCTTCCAGTCTGTCCAGAGGTCCTGTAGTCACAGGTTGATAGGGCTGGGAAGAAATACCCGGCACGTTGTCCTTCATCAGTCAGGGAGTTCAGGAATTGGGACATTATATTGCACTTGTACACAGTGATATTGAGTTCGAAGTTCAAATTAAATTTATTACCAAACCACTTAAATGTCACAATATGCAACCCTGAGATTCATTTTCTTGCAGGCATTCAGAGTAAATACAAAGAAACACAATAGAATTAATGAGAAAGCACACACAAACGACACAAACTAAATACAGCCATTGCTGGTGGAAACTCAGGTGGCGATGAAAGGGCGTACTGGAGCGAGAAATGCCAACTAGTGGAGTGGTGTTGCAGCAACGTCCTTACACTCACAGTCAGTAAGACAAAGGAGCTGATTGTGGACTTCAAGAAGGGTAAGATGAATCCTGATAGAGGGGTCAGAAGTGGAGAGAGTGAGCAGTTTCAAGTTCCTGGGTGTCAAGGTCTCAGAGAACCCAACCCGGTCGCAACATATCGATGCAGCTATAAAGAAGGCAAGGCAGTGACTACATGAGGAGTTTGAAGAGATCTGGTATGTCAACAAATACACTCAAAAACTTCTATAGATGTATCATGGAGAGCATTCTGACAGGCTGCATCACTGTCTGGTATGGTGGTGCTACAGCACAGGACTGAAAAAGGCTGCAGAGGGTTATAGATTTAGTCAGCTCCATCTTGGGTACCAGCCTACAAAGTACCCAGGACATCTTCAGGGAGCGGTGTCTCAGAAAGGCAGCATCTATTAAGGATCTTCAGCACCCAGAGCGTGCCCTTTTCTCACTGTTACCATCAGGTAGGAGATACAGAAGCCTGAAGGCACACACTCAGCGATTCAGGAACAGCTTCTTCCCCTCTGCCATCTGATTCCTAAATGGACATTGAACCCGTGAATACTACCTCACTTTTTTACTACATGTTATTTCTGTTTTTTGCATGATTTAAAATCTATTCAATATACATATACAGTAATTGATTTACTTATTTGTTTGTTATTATTATTATTTTATTTTTCTTTCTTCTAAATTCTGTATTGCATTGAACTGCTGCAGCTAAGTTAACAAATTTCACGACACATGCTGGTGATAATAAACCTGATTCTGATTCTGATCGTTTCCTGATCGGTCAGGGCACCAGAGGATATGGCGAGAAGGCTGGTGTATGGAGTGGAGTGGGATCCGGGATCAGCCGTGGTGGTAGGGTGGAGCAGACTCGATGGGCTGAATGGCCTAATTCTGTTCCTACGTCTTATGGTGTTAAGTGCTCAAAGGATTTACCTGCGATGGATTGGGCCTTTCCACCACTTTTTGTAGGATTTTCTGTTCAAGGGCATTGGTGTTCCCCTATCAGGCTATGATGCCACCGGTCAGTATAGTCTCCACTGCACATCTGTAGAAGTTTGTCAAAGTTTTAGATGATATGACGAACCTGCGCAAACTTCTAAGAAAGTAGAAGTGCTACCATGCCTTCTTTTTAATGGCATTTATGGTTCGTGTAACAGTATCACAGCACCAATGGCAGGGTAATGTAACGATCTGTGTAACACTACCACAGCACCAATGGCAGGGTAACGTAATGATCTGTGTAACACTACCACAGCACCAATGGCAGGGTAATGTAATGGGTAGTGTAATACTATCACAGCGCCTGTGATCAGGGTAATGTAACAGTTAGTGTAATACTTTTACAGCGCCTGTGATCGGGGTGCAATTCCTACTGCTGTTGGTGAAGAGTTTGTACGTTCTCTCCATAACTGCATGGATTTCCTCCAGGTCATCTGGTTCCCTCCCACTCTCCAAAGAGGTGAGGGCTAGTGTTAGTAATTTGTGGGTATGATATGTCGGCACTGGGTGAGGGCTAGCGTTAGTAACTTGTGGGTATGATATGTGCTGACACTTGTAGGCTGCCCCAGCACATCCTCGGTCTGTGTTGGTCATCTCACTGAATGTTTCGACATTCAAATGAATCTGAATTTAAACATTGGGAACTAAGTTTTCCTTGACACTAAACTTTTAAAAAGGGTCAGGTAAGCGGGAAGAAGGTGGCAGGTACCCTGATCAGACAGCATGGGAGAGATGTGGGAGAGACGATGTTCTTAGTAAGGAGCAGAATTTTTCTGAATTGCGAAAGAAACAGCAAATGGCTGAAAATCCTGGCGGGAGTTTTATAAAGACCCCCCAAACAGCAGTGGTTTTGTGGAATAAAGCAGGCAATTAGAAATCAGAGTCACATTTATTACTATAGCTCCTCTCATCCTCCGTCACTCCAAAGAGAAAAGCCCTACCTCGCTCCACCTTTCCTCACAAGACAGTGAGGACAAAAGACCAGTGTCAACACGATTGTACCTAATGTTATTTTAAGCACAAAATGGATACAAATGGAATAAAGGGCCGGGAGAAAGGAACCGAACGTGTGGCATCTCTGGTGGTGGAGCTGATGAGGAAGAGGCGGAGACATGGTGTGTGGTCCAAACCATCGTAAACCGGTTCTTTGTGATTGACCGCTGCCACATTCAGGCACTTTCTGACCCGACAGAGGTGTACGAGAGGGTAAGAGGCACAGATCGGGCGGACAGCCAGAGATGTTTCCCAGGGCATCAATGGTTAATACCAGAGGGACATCATTTGAATGTGATTGGAGGAAAATCTAGGGGACATGTCTGAGGTAGGTGTTTACAGAGAGTGGTGGGTGCGTGGAACACCCTGGCAGGGGTGGTGGTAGAGGCTGGTACGTTAGGGACTTTTCAGTAATCCTTAGATAGACACAGGGATGATAGAGAAGTGGAGGGCTACTGTATGTGGAAGGGAAGGGTTAGATTGATCTAAGAGTAGGTTAGAGGGTTGGCACAACATTGTGGGCCGGAGGGCCTGTACTGTTCTGTGTTCCATAGAGTCACAGAGGACCACAGCCCAGAAACAGGCCATTCTGCCCCTCTAATGATGACCTATTATTCTGCCCATTCCCATTAACCTGCACCCCTCCCATCCATGTACCTATCCAAACTTCTCTTAAATGTTCAAATCAAACCTGTATCACTACTTCAGTTGGTGGCTCGTTCCACACTCTCACCACCCTCTGAGTGAAGAAGTTCCCCCTCAGGTTCCCCTTAAACATTTCACTTTCACGTGTGACACATGATCTCTAGTTGTAAACTCAGTGGAAAAACTCTGCTTTCATTTACCCTACCAATACCCCTCATAATTTTAAGTACCTCTGTCAAGTCTCCCCTCATGCTCCTACGTCTCCTGTGATGAGCGTTTTCCTGCTGCAGCTGAGGCCATGGGGAGCACCCCTTTGTGCTGGTTGATTTCCCCATTTTCCCATTTCCCCAGGGAATGACCGGCCTCCTACTTCCTGCATCCAACTGTGGCTCCTGATCATTCAGGCCTTTGGGCGCCCTGTGAGTCCGTAACAAGCAGAGAATGAAAGTGGGATGGGTGTTGCTGGTGGACTGGGCACAGGGATGGGTCAGGTTTTCCTTCTCGGGGGGACTCTGGGGAGCAGATCATTGACAGAGGGACGGCTGTCCACTCTAACCAGTGCACGTAGGAGAGGCACCCAGCTGGTGTCCATAAGACCATAAGACCATAAGACAAAGGAGCAGAAGTAGGTCATTCGGCCCATCGAGTCTGCTCTGCCATTTTATCATGAGCTGATCCATTCTCCTATTTAGTCCCACTCCCCTGCCTTCTCACCATAACCTTTGATACCCTGGCTACTCAGATACCTATCAATCTCTGCCTTAAATACACCCAATGACTTGGCCTCCACTGCTGCCCGTGGCAACAAATTCCATAGATTCACCACCCTCTGACTAAAAAAATTTCTTCGCATTTCTGTTCTGAATGGGCGCCCTTCAATCCTGAAGTCATGCCCTCTCGTACTAGACTCCCCCATCATGGGAAACAACTTTGCCACATCCACTCTGTCCATGCCTTTTAACATTCGAAATGTTTCTATGAGATCTCCCCTCATTCTTCTAAACTCCAAGGAATACAGTCCATGTAGCATTGAACATAAAACACAGAACATGGAACACAGAACATGGAACATGGAACACAGAACATGGAACACAGAACATGGAACACAGACATAGAACACAGAACATAAAACACAGAACATGGAACACAGTCCATGTAGCATTGAATACAGTCCGTGTAGCATGGAATGTAAAACACAGAACATGGAACACAGAACATGGAACATGGAACACAGAACATGGAACACAGACATAGAACACAGACATAAAACACAGAACATGGAACACAGAACATAGAAAACAGAACAAAAAACACAGACATGGAATACAGAACATAAAACACAGAACACAGAACACAGAACATAAAACATAGAGCATAGAATACATTTGGCCCACCATTTCATCATGTCTGATCCATATTTCCTCTCAGCCCCAATCTCCTGCCTTCTCACCGTATCCCTTCGTGCCCTGACCAATCAAGAATCTATCAACCTCAACCTTAATTATTCATAAAGACACTTGACCTCCAGAGTTGCCTGTGGCAAAGAATTCCACAGATTCACCACACTCTGGCTAAAGAAATTCATCGTCATCTTCATTTTAAAAGGACATCCCTCTTTGCTGAGGCTGTGTTCTCTGGTCTTGGACTCTCCCACCATAGGAAACTTCTTCTCCACATCCACTCTATCAAGGCCTTTCACGATTCGATAGGTTTCAATGAGGTCACCCCTCATTCCTCTGAATTCTTGTGAAAAGAGACCCAGAGTCATCAAATGTTCTTCATATTACAGCCACTCAATCCCGGAATCATATTCATGAACTTCCTTTGAACCTCTCCAGTTTCAGCACATCCTTTCCAAGATAAAGTGCCCAAAACTGCTCACAATACTTCAAGTGAGACTTCACCAGTGCTTTATAAAGTCTCAACATTCTAGTCCTGTTGAAATGAATGCTAACATTGCATTTGTCTTCCTCACCACAGACTTAATTTGCAAATTAACCTTTAGGGAATCCTGCACAAGGACTCCCAAGTCCCTTTGTGCCTCAGTTTTTTGTGTTTTCTCTCCAGTCAGAAAACAGTCAAGCCTTTCATTTCTTCAACCAAAGTGCATGACTATAGACTTCCTGACACTTCTTTACCCATCCTCTATCTGTCTGAGTCCTGTAGCTTCTCTACTTCCTCAAAACTACCTGCCCCTCCACCAATCTTGATGATACGAAGATAGGTGGAGGGGCCAGTGGTGCTGAGGAAATGGAGAGTCTGCAGAGAGACTTGGATAGATTGGAAGAATCGGCAGAGAAGTGGCAAATGAAGTACAATGTTGGAAAGTGTATGGTTATGCACTTTGGCAGAAAAAATAAACGGGCAGACTATTATTTAAATCGGGAAAGAATTCAAAGTTCTGAGATGCAACGGGACTTGGGAGTCCTCGTACAGGATACCCTTAAAGTTAACCTCCAGGTTGAGTCAGTAGTGAAGAAGGCGAATGCAATGTTGGCATTCATTTCTAGAGGAATAGAGTATAGGAGCAGGGATGTGATGTTGAGGCTCTATAAGGCGCTGGTGAGACCTCACTTGGAGTACTGTGGGCAGTTTTGGTCTCCTTATTTAAGAAAGGATGTGCTGACGTTGGAGAGGGTACAGAGAAGATTCACTAGAATGATTCCGGGAATGAGAGGGTTAACATATGAGGAACATTTGTCCGCTCTTGGACTGTATTCCTTGGAGTTTAGAAGAATGAGGGGAGACCTCATAGAAACATTTCAAATGTTAAAAGGCATGGACAGAGTGGATGTGGCAAAGTTGTTTCCCATGATGGGGGAGTCTAGTACGAGAGGGCATGACTTAAAGATCGAAGGGCGCCCTTTCAGAACAGAAATGCGAAGAAATTTTTTTAGTCAGAGGGTGGTGAATCTATGGAATTTGTTGCCACGGGCAGCAGTGGAGGCCAAGTCATTGGGTGTATTTAAGGCAGAGATTGATAGGTATCTGAGTAGCCAGGGCATCAAAGGTTATGGTGAGAAGGCAGGGGAGTGGGACTAAATAGGAGAAAATGGATCAGCTCATGATAAAATGGCGGAGCAGACTCGATGGGCCGAATGGCCTACTTCTGCTCCTTTGTCTTATGGTCTTATGGTCTTATAATCTGCAACAAAGCCATCAATTCCATCATCCAAATCATTGACATATAATGTAAAAACAATCAGTCCCAGCACAGACCCCCATACAATACCACTAGTACACCAACCAGAAAAGGCTCTCTTTATTCCCACTCTTTGCTTCCTGCCGATCAGCCATTGCTTTATCCGTGCTAGAATCTTTCCTGAAATATCATAGGCTCGTAGCTTGTTAAGCTGCTTCATGTGTGGTACCTTGTCAAAGGCCTTCTGAAAATCCAAGTACATACAATCAAACAATTCTCCTTTGTCTATCCTGCTTGTTATTTCTTCAAAGAATTCCAACAGATTTGTCAGGCAAGATTTTCCCTTGAGGAAACCATGTCGACTACGGCTTATTTTATCATGAGCATCCAAATACCCTGAGAAATCATCCTTAATAGTTGACTCTAACATCTTTCCAACCACTGAAGTCAGACTAACTGGCTTATAGTTTCCTTTCTTCTGCCTCTCTCCCTTCTTCAAGAGTGTGAGACATTTTCAATTTTCCAGTCTTCTCAAACCATTCCAGAATCTAGTGATTCTTGAAAGATCATTACTAATGCCTCCACAATCCCTTCAGCCACCTCCTTCAGAACCTGGAGTGTACACCATCTGGGCCAAGTGACTTGTCTACCTTCAGACCTTTCAGTTTCCCAAGAACCTTCTCTCTAGTTATGATAACTTTGCACACTTCATGCACCCTGACATCTGGAACTTCCACAATACTGCTAGTGTCTTCCACAGTGAAGACTGACGGAAAATACTTTTTCAGTTTGTCTGCTATTTTGTTGATCCCCGCCACTACGACCTCGTCAGCATCATTTATATCCACTCTTGCCTTTCTCTTACAGTTTATGTATCTGAAGAAACCTTTGGTATCCTCTTTAGTTTACTTTCATATTCTAGCTTTACCTTTGTAATGACTTTTTTAGTTGCCTTCTGTCGGTTTTTAAAAGCTTCCCAATCCTCTAACTTCCCACTAATTTTTGCTATACTGTATTATATGCTCTCTCTTTGGCTTTTATGTTGGCTTTGACTTCTCTTGTTAGCCACATTTGTGTCATCTTTCCTTTAGAATACTTCTTCCTCTTTGGGATTGTCTATATCCTGTGCCTTCCGAATTATCTCCAGAAATTCCAGCCATTGCTGCTCTGCCGTCATCCCTGCCAGGGTTCTTTTCCAATCAATTCTGGCCAACTCCTCTCTCATGCCTCTGTAATTCCCTTTACTCCACCGTAATACTGATACATCCGACTTTAGCTTCTCCTCAAATGATGATCTCTTGCCCCTAAGGGTTCTTTAATTTTAAGCTCTCTAATCAGTTCTGGTTCACTCCACAGCACCCAATCCAGAACAGTTGATCCTCTAGTGGGCTCAACCACGAGCTGCTCTAAAGAGAAGGGACTCTGGAAATTCCTCCTCTTGGAATCTAGCACCAACCTGAATTTCCCAATCTACCTGCATATTGAAGTCCCCTGTGACTATTGTAACATTGCCCTTTTGGCGTGCATTTTCTACCTCCTGTTGTAATTTGTGGGCCACATCCTCACCACTGTTTGGGGGTCTGTATATAGCTCCCACCTGGGTCTTTTGACTCTTGCAGTTCCTTAGCTCTATCCATAATGATTCAACACCTTCTGACCCTATGTCACCTCTTTCTAATGATTTGATTTCATTTTTTTACCGACAGAGCAATGCCACTCAATCTGCCTTTCTGCCTGTCCTTTCAATATAATGTGTAACCTTCGACATTAGGCTCCCAGCTGTAATCTTTCAGCCATGATTCAGTGATGCCTACTACATCATACCTACCAATCTGCAACTGTGCTGCAAGTTCATCTACCTTATTCTGTATACTGCACGCGTTCAAATACAACACCTACAGTCCCACTCTGCTATCGTCCTGTCAACCTTTCACCCTTTTTGATTTTGTCTGCCTTTTACACCTCACCCTGTTTACTACAATTTTCTCCATCAATAGCCTCTCCTAACTACATGTTGCCTCTGTAAATCAGCTACCTCATGTTCAGCATTATCATCCACCTTTCTTATGATATTTCTTGCACTGAAATATACACAGCAGTGCAGGACACTGGTCTCACCATGCTCTCTAATCCTGGTAAATCTCCTCTGCACCCCTTCAAAAGTTTTCACATCCTTCCTATAATGAGATGACTAGAACTGAACACAATACACCAAGTGTGGTCTAACCAGGGTTTTATAGAGTTGCAACATTACCTCATTTCCCTTGAACTCAGTCCCTGAATTACGAAGGCCAACACCTTCTTAATCACCCTATCAACTTGTGCAGCAACTATGAGAGATGTGTGGACATGGACCCTGAAAACCCTCTGTTCCTCTACACTGCTGATATTCCTGCCTTTAACCCTGTATCCTGCCTTCAGATTCGACCTTCTAAAGTGAATCACTTCACGCACCAGCAGGTTTGGAATTGAGATTGGAATTGGTTTATTTTTGTCACATGTACTGAGATACAGAGAGAAGCTTGTCTTGCAAACTGTTCATACAGATCAAATCATTACACAGTGCAGTGAGGTAGAACAAGAGAAAACAATAACAGAATGTATATATATGATTATGAAGACACGTAGTCCTCTTTTATTGTCATTTAGTAATGCATGCATTAAGAAATGATATATTATTTCCTCCGGTGTGATATCACAAAACACAGGACAGACCAAGACTGAAAAAACTTACAAAACCACATAATTATAACATATAGTTACAAACAGTGTAACAATACCATAACTTGATGAAGAAGTCCATGAGCACAGTAAAGTTCAAAGTTTCTCAAATGTCCCACATCTCACGCAGACGGGAGAAGGAAGAAAAACTCTCCCTGCCATGCCGACCACAGTCCGACTCTGAGTCATCCGAAAACTTCGAGCTCTGATCAGCTCTCTGACACCGAGTACTGAGTGCCATCTCGGCCGAACGATTCGACCTCCTTCTCGGTCGCCAAAAGCAGGCAAGGCCGGGGATTTTGAGGCCTACCCTCCGGAAGATTCCCGACCACACAGTAATGACAGCAGCGAACGGGCGTTTCAGAAATTTCTCCAGATGTTCTTCTGTGCTTTCACGTCCATTCTCCATCAAATCAGAATTGTCCATGGCCCTTGTAGAATAAAGTGCTAAAGTTACAGAGAAAGTGGATTGCAGGCAAACAGTAAGCTGTAAGATCATAACTCAGTAGTTTGTCAGGTCAAGAGTCTACCTTTAGTATACAAGAGGTCCATTCAGAAGGCTTATTACAGTGAGGTAGAAGCTGCCTGGAGCCTGACAGTATATGTACCAAGGGACAGTGGAAAACTTTGTTTTGCATACAGATCAGGTCATCACATCAGTGTGTCGAAGTAGTGCAAGAAAATCAATAACAGAATGCAGAATGAAGTGTCTTAATAAAACGAACAAGAGTTCATAGTTCGGAGGCTGGTTTCTGTGACGTGCTGAGCTGTGTCCACAGGTCTCTGCAGTTTCTTGTGCAGAGCAGCTGCCGTACCAGGCTGTGATGGATCCAGATAGAAAGGTTTCTGTGGTGCATCAGTAAAAACCGGTGATGGTCAGCAGGCACTTGCTGATTTTTTTTTTTTAGCTTCCTGAGGAAATAGAGGCATTGGTGAGCTTTCTTGGCTGTGACATCAACATGGTTTGGATCACGACAGGATATCGATGATGTTCAGTCCTAGGAACTTGAAGCTCTCAACCATCTCAACCTCAGCACCATTGATGTAGACGGGAGCATGTGCACCACCCCCCTTCCTGAAGTCAATGACCAACTCATTTGCAGACATTGAGGGAAAGGCTGTTGTCACGAAACCATGTCACATATCTCTCTTTCTCCCGCCTGTACTCTGACTCATCGTTATTTGGGATTTGTCCCTCTACGTGATATCATCTGCAAGTTTGCAGACAGAGTTAGACCAGAAGCTGGCAGCGCAGCGTCCGTGTACAGAGATTAGGTTAGGGGGCTGAGGATGCTGATGTTTCAGGTTGAAAAGCTGCATCAGGAGCCATCGTTTCCTCCCTTGGACTCTGCTCGATCCGCTGAGTTCCTCCAGCAGATTGTTTGCTCCCGGTGCCTCGGTCTGCAATGTTACCATTTCCTCGACAGGCGGCAGAACCTTTCACATTGGAACAGCTGCAGTAGCTGCCAACGCCAGCAGAGGGGGATATTGGACCATAAATTGGCGAGCTGCTGCACTAGCAATCGGCTGGTTTTACCTGGTGCCCTTCTCACACAGGGAGGCAAGACGACAGGTACAGGAGGAGGCCACTCGGCTGTCGTCTGTCCCATCATGCAATACGATCATTGAGAATCAACGTTGGCCTCTTCTGTGCCAGTTGCCCCAACTCTCAAATCTGCCAAGTATTTCACTTATCAATAATTTGGCAGACACACTCCAGATGTTCAACACCCTCTGAGACAGAGGTGTATGACAGAGCTTCTCACAGTCGACAGGAGGTAGTGGAACAGATGTGTAGGCTGGTAATACAGAGATGTAAAATAAATCATAGGGGACCATGGCACCACAGCAGTTAGTGTGACACCATAACAGCCCGGGGCGTCGGAGTTCTGAGTTCAGTTCTGGTGCTGTCTGTAAGAGTTCC
Organism: Mobula hypostoma; assembly: GCF_963921235.1. NCBI lineage: Eukaryota > Metazoa > Chordata > Chondrichthyes > Myliobatiformes > Myliobatidae > Mobula > Mobula hypostoma. Next base: position 198,239,074 of record NC_086100.1, on the reverse strand, counting down.
TCCCCGTGACCGCGTGGGTTTCCTCCGGGTATACCAATTTCCTCTCACAGTCCAAAGACGTACTGGTTAGCTGGTGATTGTAAGTTGCCTTGCGATTAGACTGGGGTTAACTAGGTGGTGCAGCTTGTTGGGCTGGAAGGGATTGTTCCACACTGGATCTCTAAATAAATCAATAAATAATGCTGAGGGATTTCGGATCCAGATCAACATTCAGATTCAGAGCTCATTGTCACACGTACCATCAGACCACAAGATACAGGATCAGAATTAGGCCATTCAGTCCATCAAGTCCGCTCCGCCATTTCATCATGGGGGCAGGAAGTGTGTGCAAAGTTACCATAACGAGGTAGAAGGTTCTTGGCAAACTGGAAGGTTTGAAGGTAGCTAAATCACTTGGACCAGATGGACTACAGCCCAGGGTTCTGAATGAGGTCTCTAAAGAGACCGTGGAGGCATTAGTAATGATTCTGGAATGGTTCTGGAAGACTGGAAAATTACAAATGTCACTCCACTCTTCAAGAAGGGAGAGAGGCAGAAGAAAGAAACTACAGGTCAGTTAGTCTGACCTCAGTGGTCGGGAAGATGTTGGAGTCGATTATTAAGGATGGCATCTCAGGGTATGTGGAGGTACGTGATAAAACACGCCATAGTTAGTGTGGTTTCCTCAAGGGAAAATCTTGCCTGACAAATCTGTTGGAGTTCTTTGAAGAAATAACAAGCAGGATAGTCAAAAGAGAATCGACTGATGTTGTGCACTTGGATTTTCAGAAGGCCTTTGACATGGTGAAACACATGAGGCTGCTTAACAAGATACGAGCCCATGGTGTTACAGGAACGATTCTAGCATGGGTAAATCAGTGGCTGATTGGCAGGAGGCAAAGAGTGGGGATAGAGGGAGCCTTTTCTGACTGTCTGCCAGTGACTGATGGTGTTCTACAGAGGTCTATGTTGGTACTGATTCTTTTTCCGTTTATATGTCAATGATTTGGATGATGGAAATGATGGATTTGTTGCAAAGTTTGTAGACGATATGACAGAGGGGCAGGTAGTTTGAGGACATAGAGAGGCTACAGAAGGACTTCGACCAATTAGGAGAATGGACAAAGAAATGGCAGATGGAATACAGTGTCAGGAGGAGCTTTGATTCTGAATCTGGTCTGATCTTAAAGCACCACCTTTCGGGATGTAACTGTCTTCAAGTGGGGAAAGGCCAATTACATTGAAATAAAACAGGGGGTTACTTCCTGCCTGTTGACCGCTGACATTTAGGGCAGCAGAGAAGGTCCTCCATCTCCATCTGCGTGGCAGTGTGCAGGACATCAATTTAATGTGATTGGAGGAACGTCGCAGGCTGGTTTTTACACACAGAGTCGTGGGATGTGGTGCCAGAGGCAGATACGTTAGGGACATTGAAGGGATTCTTACATAAGCACAGGGATAACGGAGTGAAGGAGGAGTTGGAGGGAGGGAGTGAGAGGAAGGGAAGGTGCGAGGGAGGGACAGGGGGCGAGAGGTGGAAGCAAGGAAGGATGGAGTGGAATGGAGAGAAGGAGAGAACGGGAGTGGGAGAGGTAGAGAGAGGGAGGTAGAGAAAGAGAGGGAGCGAGGGAGAGAGAGAGAGGAAGAGATGGAGAGGGAGGGATGACTGACGGACTAGGTTATCTCGATCAATAATTCTTAAACTCTGCGGTTGGTGGAATGGCTGGATTGAGCTGTGGGCTCTGATCTGATGTAATGTTTAACTCGGTGCTTTACCAGTGCGACCAAACTGAGTAACTCATTAACTAACTTAACTTCAGCAAGTGGCCGCAGCCAGGCTCCCTGTTTTGTTGAGCAAAGGAGCTCAGGGATACAGCTTAGTGGAATCAAAATTAGATGATAAGTCCAGAAGTCATTCTGTAGGAACAGAATTAGTCCATTCGGCCCATCGAGTCTGCTCTGCTATTCAATCATGGCTGATTTATTATCTCTCTCAACCCCATCCACCCGTAACCTTTGACACCCTGACTAATCAAGAATCTATCAACCCCTGCTTTAAATATTCCCAAAGACTTGGCTTCCACAGCCGTCTGTGGCGATTAATTCCACAGATTCATCACTCTCTGGCTGAAGGAATTCCTCATCTCTGTTCCTCTGGTGAGGCTCTGCCCTTTCGTCTTAGACTGTAGAAAACATCCTGTACGCGTCCACACTATCGAGGCTTTCAGTATTCAGTAAGTTAGTAGTAGTGTGACCTACTCTGATTGGACTGGACAGTGGGATTGTCATCACCGACTAACTTGCCTCTGACAACTCACACTCGTTCTTCAGCCATACTCGATTTCACTCGTGCACAAGAAGAACAGCGTGGCCCTCTGAATTCCGAACAGAGAAATGCCATTTTTATACAGAATAGTTGGTTACAGACATCGACCAATTGCTAACAATTTGTGTGTTCAAGTTCCTTATTTGCATAATCAATCATCAATCACACTACGGTAATACAGGCATTAATAGCCAACAGAACCTCCACATCGAAAGCCTATCAGATTTCAAAATCAAAGTAACTGACCAATAGTAAGTGTCACAGAGTAATAGAACACTACAGCACTGACACAGGCCTTTCAGCCCATCTAGTCCGTGCCAAGCCATTACTCTACATAATCCAATCACAAACAAGAGAAAATCTGCAGATGCTGGAAATCTAAGCAACACACACAAAATGCTGGAGGAGCTCAGCAGGCCAGACAGCGTCTATGGTAAGGAGTGCAGTCGACGTTTCAGGCCTGTACAGGACTGCCGAAGGCCGTAGCCCGAGACATCGACTGCACTCTTTTCCTCAATGCACCTGGCCTGCGGAGTTCCTCCAGAATTTTGTGTGTGGCTTTCTACATAGTCCCACCAACCTGCACCCAGACCATAGACCCCCATACCCCTCCCATCCATGAACCTATCCTAATTTCTCTGAAGTGTTGAAACTGACCGCACATACTCCACTTGCACGTAGATACCGAGACAGTGGGCTTTGTTTCTGGCTTCTCCCCCTTCCTGTCTAGACCTGGAGAAAGGTCTCAGTCCAAACCATTGACTGTTTATTCCCCTCCATGAACAGTACCTGTCCTGCGGATTTCCTCCAGCATTTCGTGTGAATTGCCAGTGATTTGGGTTTTACTGGCTCCCTCCACACCGGATGGTTGAAGGGAAGCAGTCGTTCCTGAACCTGGACTTCATGCTCCTGTACCCCTGCCCAACGGTAGCCGTGAGAAGATGGTATGGCCTGGATACTTGCCTCATGAAGACAATATCTATCAGTAAACATCCCCAGGATTGTACGGGCATCTTCATTTTATTTATTTACTATTTATTTAGAGATGCAGCATGGAACAGGTTCTTCCAGCCCAATAAGCACACACCACCCAGCAGCCCACTGACTTAACCCCAGCCGAATCACAGGACAATTTACAATCAGTTAACCTATGAATCAGCATGTCTTTAGACTGTGAGAGGCAATCATAGCACCCAGAGGAAACCCACGGGAAGAATCTTCAAACTTTCTTACAGAGGATGCCAGGCTGAACTCTGAACCCGAGCTGTAATAGTATCGCACAAAGCACTGAGCTACCGTGCTGCTCCCATCCTTAACGGTGGGCGTTGCCTTCTGGAGGCGGTTCCTAAAGCGCGGCGCAGACAGGAGCGTCCATCAGACGTAACAGAACCCCCAGCCGTGGCGGGGGGGATAGTGGAGCAAGTATTGTACCCCCACCGTCAGACTGAGTACAGGTGTATCACAAACCCCATCCCAGTCTCAATCTGTGAGTGTGCGTGTAGTGTCACTCTCTGTCTCCCTCCCTCTCTCTCTCTCTCTTTACCTCTTCTCCATCCCTCTCTCTTCTCCCCCTTTCTCTCTCTCTCTTCTCTGTCTCCCGCTCTCTCTCTATCTTCTCCCTCTCTATCTCTTCTCTTTCTCTCTCTCCCTCTCTCTCCCTTTCTCTCTCTGTTTCCGACTCTTTCTCTTCTCCATCTTCTGCTCTTTCTCTCTATCTTCTCCCTCTCTGTCTCTTCTCTCTCTCTTTCTCTCCCTTTCTCTTCCTTTATTTCTCTCTCTCTGTGTCTCTGTCTCTCTCTCTCTGTCTCCCACTCTTCCTTGCTTTCTCTCTCTTTCTCTCACTCCCCCTGCCTGTCTCACTCTCTCTCTCTTCTCCCTCTTTCTCTCTCTGTCTCCCTCTCTCTCCCACTCTGCCTCTCTCTCTTTCTCTCTCTCCCACTCTGTCTCTCTCTCTCTTCTCTCCCTATCTCTCCCTGACATTTATATTCCCCCCTCCCTACTTTCTCTCTCTCTATTGCCCTCTCTTGCCCCTTCTGTCTCTCACACCTATCTGTCCATTACCCCTCTCCACACTCTCTGCTTTCCCCTCTCTCCCTCTTTCTGTCCCCATCTTCCCATTTCCCCCTCCCCATTCCCACCCCCTCTCTTCCTCTCTCTTCTCCTCTTGACCCTCCCCTCTCCTTTTCTCCTCCTCCCTCTCCCTTCCCCATCTTCCCATTACCTCCCTCTCTCCCCCACCCCTCCCTCACCCCTCCCTCCCTTGGCACCCTGCACTGCCCCTCCCCCTTTTCCAGGTATTTGTTAATACCCAGCAGGGTAGATTTTAATTGACTTTCTGCAGATGGTCAATTAGCAATCATTGCTCCTGCCTTCAGCGTTTTGTTACGAGTCGGGAGAGGTTGCTGGGCAGGTGACTGGATCCCAGTGAAGGAACATCTCTCCCTCGTTTTTGACTGGGAAATCGAGAGAGAGAGAGAGAGAGAGGGTGGGAGAGAGGCAGTGACAGAGAAGGATAGAAGAGAGGGGAAAGGGTGGAGAGAAGAGATGGAAGGTTAACGGGGGGGAGAGAGCGAGAGAAAGAAAGACAGTCAGACAGACGGAGAGGAGATACGATGTGGGGAGAGAGAAAGGGAGCGAGGGAATAGATGCACAGGGAGAAGGTCAAGGAAAGTGAGAAAGGGAGAGGGGAAAGCTGTGATGGGGATAGAGGAGATGAGAGAGGGGGAGGGAGAGGAAGAGTGAGGGTGAGAGCGAGGGGAGAATGAGAAAGAAGGGAGAGAGAGGAAAAGACAGAGGGGAGAGAGACAGAGAGAAAGGAGGAGAGAACGGGAGACAGGAGTGAGTGTGTGTGTGAGAGAAGGAGAGACAGAGAGGGGAGAGCATGAGAGGGAGTGTGTAGGGGAGAGAGAGAATGTGTGAGGGAGAGAGAAACTGTGTGAGGGGAAAGAGAGAGTGTGAGAGAGACAGAGGAGGGATGGGAACGTAGGGCAGAGAGAGTGTGATGGAGAGAGAAAACAGCGAGAGAGGGAGGGAGAGAGTGTGTGATGGAGAGAGTGAAGTGGGAAATGTGGGCCAGAGGGAGAGAGATGGGGAAGTAGAGTTGGGCCAAAGGACCTGTACTGTACTCTACTATTCTTCATTCTATAACTTGAGTGGTTTCTTGCACACAGGGCTTCGAATGGGACTTGAAAGGAACTCCACTGGATTCAAGTTCTGAGATCCACGTGGTGGTGAAGGACCATGAAACCATGGGCAGAAACAGGTAGGACGTCACTGGCTGTCCATTAAACACTGTTCCAGTTGAGGTGTTGGTGTGTCCCAACCACCCCACAGCAAATCTACAGGAGATGGCTTCTGTCCACTGATGTTATGCTGGCCGTCATCAGTCAGGGCATGAGTGTGGAAGGTGGGGCATTCTGTTCAAAGTTCAAAGTCAATTTATTACTAAAGTACATATATGTCACCATATAAAACTCTGAGATTCATTTTCTTGCAGACATACTCAATAAATCTATGGAATAATAACCATAATAGAATCAATGAACGACCACACAACTTGGGTGTTCAACCAGAGTACAAAAGGCAACAAACTATGCAAGTAATAAAATAAAGCCCTGTATATAAAGCCAACACAGGAAGGCCAGTGAGACCTTCTATTCCCAAATGAAATCTCCGTAGTGTACCTAATAAAGCGGCCACTGAGTGTTGGAGCATTGTGTACTCCTGCTCGTTAATGCAAATATCTAATCAGCCAATCATGTGGCAGCAACTGAATGTATAAAAGCAGGCAGACATGGTCAAGAGGCTCAGTTGTTGTTCAGGTCAACCATTAGAACAGGGAAGAAATGTGATCTTTGGTGACTTTGGTGCCAGATGGGATGGTTTGAGTATCTCAAAAACTGCTTTCTCTCCTGGAATTTTCATGCGAGCAGTCTTTAGAGTTTACAGAGAATGGTGCCAAAAAAAAATCATCCAGTGAGCAGCAGTTCTGTGGGTGAAAACACCTTGTTAAGAGAGAGGTCAGGGGAGAGCGGCCAGATTGGTTCAAGCTGTCAGGAAGACGACAGTAACTCAAATAACCACACGTTACAATATTGGTGTGCAGAGAACCACCTCTGAATGAACAACACCACAAACCATGAAGTAGAAGACACACTGAGTTCCACTCCTGTACTGTGTGAAGTGGCCACAGAGTGTATGATACAACTGTAACTCCTACACTCTGAACTTCTCCAGCCAATGCCTTGGCCATTGTGATCCGGCGTGCGGGCGGACGGGATGAGTGTAGGTGCATGGGTGAGTTGGGTCAAAGGGCCTGCTTCATGAGTGACTGCAGTGGGGAGACTGTAAACCTGTACGGATACAACACTTTTAATGAATCAGAGTCAAGTTTCATACCACTGGCATGTGTCGTGGAATTTGTTGTCTTGTAGCAGCAGTACAGTGCAATACATAACCATAAAATACTAAGTTACAATAGATATATATATTCAGTAGATTCCCGTTAACTGGAACACATAGGAACCAGTATATTTTGGCGCAATTAGCCAGATGCCTCAAATAGCCAAAGTTTCACGCAAATAGTTAAAAAGGTGTAAAAAAGACAAACTGAGCAACAAATTATGCATTTCAATGAAATGCAGAACAAATTAGAACACTATCAATGTTACTACAGTACTGTAGAACTGTGTATTAGTTCCTGACAGCTACTGATGGAGGAATTCATCAGTGTCCATAATGAACAAAATCAATGCAGACACCTGGTGTAGATAATAGGCTTCGAACCCTCGTACAATGCTGGCGATGATTCTATCCTCCAAATCTTCACTTTCCTTGTAATATTCAAGATGATCATCAAAGCCTTCGAATTCTTTGTGGTTCCTAAGTTGCTGAAACAGTGAAATTGTTTCATTTCCACTCCCGGCTGTTTCTGGCATCTCAAAGCCTCAGTACTTGAAAGTGAGCAAAACAGTTTGGAATTGTCTTACTGATTTCTTGCCAGCTATCAGTGACAAAAATCACTGCTTTTGAATACCAACGCACACAACTGACGCTATTTAAAAACTGTTCCCTCTAAGCGTGGTGTAGAGTCTAACAGTCACACAAGTGCGTGCGACTGATGCTAGTTAGAACCTGTTTGGCAACAGTCACCTGCTCTAATTAAATGGCATAGTGTCTCAAATAAACGAAGGAAACCCTGGCAATTTCCTCTAAAATTTTTGCTCTTTAAGAGTTGTCCCAAATAAATGGCTGCCCCAATTAACCAATGGCCCAGTTAACCTGTACATGTATAAAAACTAAATTAAAAAAGAGGTGCAAGAAGAGAGCAAAAAAAGAGAGGAAGACAGTGCAGTAAGGTATATGCATTCATGGTCCATTCAGAAATCCGATGGCGGAGGGGAAGAAGCTGTTCCTGAAACACTGAGTGTGCATCTTCAGGCTCCTCTACCTCCTCCTTGAGGGTAGCGATAAGTAGAGGGCATGTCCTGGGTGATGATGGTCTTTAATGATGGATGCTGCCTTTTTGAGGAATCTCCCTTTGAAGCTGGGGAGGCTGGTACCCATGATGGAGCTGGCTGAGTTTACAACTTCCTGAAGCTTTTTCCAATCCTGTATAGTGACCCCTCCATCCCAGACAGTGAAGCAACCAGTCAGAATTCTCCCCAGAGGATGTCCGTAGAAATTTGCAGGAGTCTTTGGTGACCATACCGAGTCTCATTCATATGAATGATCTAGACACTAGACACTAGAATACTACAGCACAGTACAGGCCCTTCGGGTTGTGCCGACCCATGTCTTCCTTAAAAAAAAGTACTAAACCCACACTACCCTGTAACCCTCTATTTTTCTTTCATCCATGTGCCTGTCCAAGAGGCTCTTAATTACTCCTAATGTTTTAGTCTCCACCACCATCCCTGGCAAGTCATTCCAGGCACCCACAATCTGTGTAAAAAAAAAATTACCCCTGATATCTCCCCTAAACTTCCCTCGCTTAACTTTGTACATATGCCCTCTGGTGTTTGCTATTCATGCCCTGGGAAACAGGTACTGGCTATCCACCCTATCTATGCTCATAATGTTGTAGACCTCTATCAAGTCCCCTCTGTAGATAAGTATGTGCACAATCAAGACACAGTTTGTGCTTCTGGTCCAACAAAGAAGACAGCGTTTCTGGACCTCAACTTGGATATGAGCCAGGCCAAGAGGAGCAAGTGTCAATGGGGGAGCGATCGTATATCATGAGGGTCTGAGTGGATACAGGAAAGAACACAGACCCTTTCTGTGAGTAAGTTTACTTTCAGGTTCCTTTTAAGTTTTCCCCTCCCATATTAAACCTATACCCTCCAGTTTTGACTCCTCTATGTTGGGAAAAATATTATGACCATCGACCTTATTCCATGCCCCCGATGATCTTATAAACCTCTATAATTTCAAAGTTCAAAGAAAATCCACTATTAAAGTGCATGTATTTCATTACACAGTATATTATCCTGAGTATCATTTTTTTTGGGCATTCATAATAGATTCAAAGAAGCACAATAGAATCAATGAAAAGCTACACACAATGATGGACAAATATAACTAATCTGTAAAAGATAACTTGCACAAACACAAAAAAGACAAATAATGACAATAATAATAATAATACAAAAATCAATAAAAAGAAAAGCACTAGAAATATGCTGAATTAAAAGAGGAAATTGAAAGACTATGGAACATGAATAGGGTATACATTGTCCCAATAGTAATATCTACAACTGGTATCATCCCAAAGGCTCTACCCCATAGCATTAAACAATTAGGCCTACACAGCAATATTTATGTAAGTCTCCAGAAAGCAACAATACTAAACACCACTGGAATAGTCTGAAAGTCCCTAGCAATTGACAAATGAATGTGTTTGTACCTCAGGTTTTACCATACTGAGAAAAAATAAATAAAAAAAATAATAAGTAAGTAATAATACTGAGGCCATGAGTTGTAGACTCCTTGAAAGTGAGTCCGTAGATTGTGGCAACACACATCAAATTTGCTGGTGAACGCAGCAGGCCAGGCAGCATCTCTAGGAAGAGGTACAGTCGACATTTCAGGCTGAGACCTTTTGTCAGGACTAACTGAAGGAAGAGCTAGTAAGAGATTTGAAAGTGGGAGAGGGTGCTCCCACTTTCAAATCTCTTACTAGCTCTTCCTTCAGTTAGTCCTGACAAAAGGTCTCAGCCTGAAACGTCGACTGTACCTGTTCCTAGAGATGCTGCCTGGCCTGCTGCGTTCACCAGCAAATTTGATGTGTGTTGCTTGAATTTCCAGCATCTGCAGAATTCCTCATGTTTCTGTAGATTGTGGGATCAGTTCAGTGTTGAGATGAGTCAGATTGGAGGACGGTGTGTAGCGGTGTGCCTCAGGGATCTGTACTGGGTCCAATATTGTTTGTAATACATATTAATGATCTGGATGATGAGGTGGTAAATTGGATTAGTAAGTATGCAGATGATACTAAGATAGGTGGTGTTGTGGATGATGAGGTAGGTTTTCAAAACTTGCAGAGAGATTTAGGACAGTTAGAAGAGTGGGCTGAAAGATGGAAGATGGAGTTTAATGCTGAAAAGTGTGAGGTGTTACATTTTGGTAGGACTAATCAAAATAGGACATACATGGTAAATGGTAGGGCATTAAAGAATGCTTTAGAACAGAGGGATCTAGGAATAATGGTGTATAATTCCCTGAAGATGGAATCTCATGTGGATAGGGTGGTGAAGAAAGCTTTTGGTTTGCTGGCCTTTATTAATCAGAGCATTGAGTATAGGAGTTGGGATGTAATGTTGAATTTGTATAAGGCATTGGTAAGGCCAAATCTGGAGTATTGTGTACAGTTCTAAAGTTGATTTTAGGGTCAAATGACTCTGATTCATAGAGTCGTCAAGTCATATTACATGGAAACAGGCCCTTCGGCCCATCTGGACCATGACAACCAAGATTCCCATCTAAGCCAGTCCCATTTGCCCGCATTTGACCATATCCCTCTGAAACTTTCCTGTCCATGAACATGTCCAAGTGTCTTTTAAATGTTGTTAACTGACCTACCCCAACCACTTTCGCTGGCAGCTTATTCAATATACTGACCATCCTCTGGGTGAAACCATTGCCCTCAGGTTCCTATTAAACCTTTCTCCTCTCACCTTAAACCTGCGCCCTCTAATTCTGGATTCCCCAACCCTGGGAAAAAGACTGTGTGTCTTGACCCTACCTGTGCCCCTCATGATTTTATACATCTCTGTAAGGTCACCACTCAGTCTCCTACACTCCAATACGCAAAGTTCTAACCTGCTCAACCTTCCCTCAACATCTCCTCCACAGTCTTTACAGCTTAATGGCATCTCTCCTAACAGAAAGGTGACCCGAAAGGAACAGAATATTCCAAATGCAGCCTCACCAATATGTTGTACCTATGTCCTATTTCCCAGAGTGGAGATGTTGAATTCTAGAAGGCATAGCTTTAGGTGGAAGTGAAAAGTTTGAAGAGGAATTACAAATATTATCACACAGAGAGTGGTAAGAGTCTGGAATGTTCTGCTGTGGGAGTTTTTAATTTTTATTTAGAGATATAGCACAGATTTAGAGACAGGCCCTTCTGGCTCAATGAGCCCGCGCTGCCCGATTGTATCCTTGTGACCAGTTAATCTACTAACCCATACGTCTTTGGACTGTGGGAGGAAACTGGAGCATTCAGGGAGAACGTACAAAGTCCTTACAGGCAGTGGCAGGAGTCGAACCTGGGTCACTGGTGCTGTAAAATGTTACACTAACCACTACATTACACTGATAGACGTGTATCTGTAGTCTATTGTGTCTCTGTAATCCTACCCCCTACAGTACCTCTATCATATCTCTGCCAATCCAGAAAAAACAACCCAAGTTTTTCCAAACTCTCGTATTCACTCCTACTCTCTAATCCAGGCAGCATCCTGGTGAACCTCTTCTGCACCCTCTCCAAAGCTTCCATTTGCTTCTTGTAACACACACAAAATGCTGGAGGAACTCAGGAGGCCAGGCAGCAGCTGTGGAAGAAAGCACAGTCGATGTTTCAAGTCAAAACCCTTCAGGAGCACTAATGTATCTGCCTCTACTACCACCCTTGGTAGTGTGTTCCACACACCCTCCACTCTCTGTGTTAAAAACCTACCTCTGACATCCCCCCAATACTTTCCTCCAATCACCTTAAACGGATATGCACTGGAAGTGGTTAAGTGGTTAACAGTGGGTTAAGTAGTTAGCAGTGGTTGAAGAGCTGGGGCTGTTTCATTAATACAGCTGGAGGTAGCATCACTACTAACAGTTCAGTCCTGTTTACCACCTGGAACGGCTCCGTATCAAATAACTGAATCTGCTTCTCCAGAATGTTTACTACCAACAATCGGCACTCAGCTTGTCAAATTATCACTAAATTGAAATCTTCATACCCTTACCGTGCCTCATGAATGGCCAGAATTAGTTGGACATTGCCATGGAGATTAATTTGCTGCAGTAGGGCGTGGCCAAGTTGTGGTGATGTCTCCATTTTATGTGAATCAGTGGCAAAGGTTGCAGAGATTTTACTGTCCCTAATCAATGGTTAAAATTCCCACTGGCTTGGCTCCTCATTGACAGTCAACACCAGCACATCTCAGGGATGTGTGCTTAGCCCACCCACTGCTCTACTCCCTCTTCACCCACGACTGTGAGGCTAGGCACAGCTCAAACACCATCTATGAATTTGCCAGTGGCACAACTGTTGTTGGCAGAATCTTGGAAGGGGACGAGGAGGCGTACAGGAGAAAGATAGATCAGCTGATTGAGTGGTGTCACATCAACCTTACATTCAACATCAGTAGGACCAAGAAATTGATTGTGGACTTCTGGAAGGGCAAGTCAAGGCAAGACACACCAGCCCGCAATGAGGGATCAGCAGTGAGCCTGCGTGTCAACATCTCTGAAGATCTCTTCTGGGCCCAAAATATTGATCCAATTATGAACAAGGCACAACAGTGATAATGTTTCATCGGGAGTTTGAGGAGACATGCTATGTCACCAAAGACGAGCAAATTTCTTCAAATGCACTGTAGAGAGCATTCTAACAGGTGGTATCGCAGTAGGGTAGGGAGGGGCCTCTGTATATGATTGGAAAATGCTGCAGGGGGTTGTAAACACAGCCAGATCCATTATGGGCACTGGTCTCCCCTCTACTGAGGACAAATTCAAAAGGTGATGCCTCAGGAAAGCAGCATCCCTCTTTAATGACCCTGACCACACAGGACATGCTCTTTTCTCATTGCTGCCATCAGGGAGGAGGTACAGGAGCCTGAAGACCCACACTCAATGTTTTTGGAACAGCTTCTTCCCCTCCATCATCAGATTCCTGAACTCCCTATAAATCTATGGACACATCCCCGTTATTTCAAATTTCATTATCAAATTACATATACCTCACTATATACAACTCTATCATTCATTTTCTTGTGGGCATTCACAGTAAATACAAGAAACACAATAGAATCAATGAAAGACTGCACAGAACAGGATGGACAACAACCAATGTGCAAAAAAAAATTAAAACAACAAACTCTGCAAGTACAAAAACAAAGAAAGGAAAAATAAATCATAACTTTAATAAATAATAATAATAAATAAACAATAAATTTTGAGAACATGAGATGAAGAGCCCTTGAAGGTGAGTCCCTAGGTTGTGGGAATAGTTCAATGATGGGGCAAGTGAAGTTGAGTGAAGCTTCAGTGCCTATAAAAAGTATTCATCCCCCCCACCCCTTGGAAGTTTTCATTTTATTGTTTTAGAACGGTGGAATTAATTTGGTTTTTCTGACACTGATCAACATAAAAAGACCATTTTTTATCAAAGTGTAAACTGCAGTGATCTAAATTAAATACAAATATAAAACACAAAATAATTGATTAAATAAGTATTCATCTCCTTTAATAAAGGCATCTGTTAGTCTTGCGAGACCATGGATCTGCACCTGGAAAGTCTTCACTCTCCAGGATGCAGGCCTGGGCAAGGTTGTATGGAAGACCGGCAGTTACCCATGCTGCAAGTCTCCAAGAGAAGGGCATTAGGAACCCATACAGCTTGGCACCAGTGTCATCGCAGAGCAATGTGTGATTAAGTGCCTTGCTCAAGGACACAACATGTTGCCTTGACTGGGGCTTGGACTCACGACCTTCAGGTCGCTAGTCGAATGCCTTACCACTTGGCCATGTGCCCACATGCCTACATTCCCTTTAATATGACACACCAAATCATGAGTGGTACAGCCAATTGGTTTCAGAAGTCACATAATTGGTTAAATGGAGATCTGTTTTTGGAGACCTGTGTACAGCCAAGGAGTGTCAATTAATTGCACCTGTATTTGGAAGGTTCAACTGCTAGTGAGTTAGTATCTTGGCAAAATCTACACCAGGAAGACAAAGGAACACTCCAAACAACTCTGCGGAAAAGTTATTGAAAAGCACAAGTCAGGAGATGGACACAAGAAAATTCCCAAGTCACTGAATATTCCTAGGAGTATGGTTAAGTCAATTACCAACAAACGGAAAGAATATGGCACTGCTGTAAATCTGCCTAGAGCAGGCCGTCCTCAAAAACTGAGTGACCTTTCCAAAAAGGAACTAGTGAGGGAGGTCACCAAGAGATCTATGACAACTCGAGAGGAGTTACAAGCTTCAGTGGCTGAGATGGGAGAGACTGCACATACACAACTGTTGCCCGGGTACTTCACCGATCACAGCTTTATGGGAGAGTGGCAAAGAGAAAGCCACTGTTGAAAAAAACTCACATGAAATCTTGGCTTGAGTTTGGCAGAAGACATGTGGGTGACTCTGAAGTCAGCTGGCAGCTTTTATGGGCTGATGAAACCCAAATTGAGCTTTTTGGCCATCAGACTAAACGTTATGTTTGGCTTAAGCCAAACACCACACACTATCCTAACCGTGGAGCATGGTGCATCATGCTGTGGGGCTACTTCACTGCAGCAGGCCGTGGAAAGCCTGTGAAGGGATAGCGTAAAATAAATGCAGCAAAATCCAGAGAAATCCTGGAGGAAAACCTGTGACTACAAGAGAACTGTGACTTGGGAGAAGATTTGTTTTCCAGCAAGAAAATGATCCCAAGCATAAAGCCAAAGCTACATGGGAATGTCTTAAAAACAACAAAGTTAATGTCCTAGAGTAGCCAAGTCAGAGTCCATACCTCAATGCAATTGAGAATTTGTTACTGGACTTGGAAAGGGGTTTTCACTCATGATCCCCATGCAATCTGACAGAGCTTGAGCAGTTTTGTAAAGAAGAATGGGAAAATTGCAGTGAGAGATGTGCAAAGCTTTTAGAGACCTATCCACACAGACTCAAAGCTGTAATTGTTGCCAAAGGTGCATCTACTAAATACTGACTTGAAAAAGGTGAATAATTATGCAATCAATTACTTTATGTAATCAATTACTTTATGTTTTATAGTAGTAATTAATTTAGATGATTTTGTAGAGATCTGTTTTCATTTTGACGCAAAGGAGTCTTTTTTTGTTGATCAGTTTCAAAAAAGCCAAATTAAATCCACTGTGATTCAGTGTTGTAAAACAATAAAATATGAAAGCTTCCAAGGGGGTGAATAATGTTATAGACACTGTATCCCCTCTGGTCCAAGAGTCTGATGATTGAGGGGTAATAACAGTTCCTGAAGATCGCTTTTGGCACTACTTACTTATTTTTTCATATTTTTTATTGTAACATATGTTTTATTTTAATCTGCCACCACAAAACAAACAAACTTCATGGCAAATATCAGTTATAAATGATGGAGCAGACTCGATGGGCCGAATGGCTGACTTCTCTTCCTTTGTCTTATGGTCTTATGGTCTCATAATAAACCTGAATCTGATTCGAGGTCAGGCAGCTTGGGTAGAAGCGACCATAACAGTTTCATAGAAACATCTCCACAACAGCCTTAGGTGTCAACTGTAGTATGTTAAATATTGTGGCCGTGATTGTGTGGTGGGACTTTGTGTGTCTGTGTGAGAGAGAGTAGTTGGTACCTTCATTTAACCTACTGATGTTCCTTCTAAATATTTTTACCAATGTGGGGACCAGCCATTGAGCAGGAAATTTTTACATGGCCTGAAAACTGAGTGGCACTTCAAATGTTCTTTTTTGTAATTATGTTCAGTATACTATGAATGTTTAGAATGAAAATAGAAAAATCACAGACTTTTGATTTTATTCACTCATTGAAGGGTATAATGAAATACAATACAACAAGGAAAAGCTTTCACATTTGGTAAACCTTTTCTAGATATTCCAGTTGTGCAGCAACAAGACTTATGCGAGAGGAAGCATTTCAGTTACTGTGTGGCCACGCTCCTGTGCAGCTTAGAGGGAACACTGGGCACTAGAAAGGCTGGAGGTGCTGGAATCTGGAAGAACTCAGCAGGTCATGCAGCATCCGTGGAGGGAAATGAACAGTCGACGCTTTGTGTCAGGACCCTTCCCTCCACAAATGCTGCATGACCCCTGGGTTCCTCCTGCCCTTTGTGTGTTGGTCCAGATTTAACATCTAGTCTGAAGAAGCATCTTTGACAGTACCACAAGACAATCAAACACTGGAACAGAATTAGGCCATTTGGCCCATCAGGTCTGCTCTGCTATTCCATCACAGCTGAATTATTACCTCTCTCAACCCCACCTCCCGCCTTCCCTCCGTAAACTTTGACGCCCGGACTAATCAAGAACTTATCAACCTCTGCTTTAAATATACCCAATGACGTCCTCCATGCCATCTATGGCAATAAATTCCACAGATTCACCACCCTCTGACTAAAGAAATCCCTTCTCATCTCTGTTCTGAAGGGACATCCTTGTATTCTGAGGCTGTGCCCTCTGGGCCTGGACTCCCCTCTACGTCCTCTCTATCCAGGCCTTTCAATATTCCCCAGATCTCAATGAGATTCCCCCTCTCGGCACTCCCTCAGTCCTGTGCTGAATGTCAGCCTGTAATCTGAACTCAAGTCTTTGAATTGAAGGCTTGGCCCCACGACCTTTTGACTCAGAGTTGAGTGTGAGACGGACTCATGGCCCGAGGAAGTCATCACTGTGGAGATCCCTGGGCTGATTAAATTAACTTTAAGTGTGGGCATTAAAAGTTAAGCAATAGTTTTACATTTCTAAACTGAGCTCCATTGATGCATTAAAATATCCTGGAAACAATCCCAGTTGTGGAGAAACACCCTGTTCCGATTAACCCTTTATTTACACAGAAGTAATATGGCTGGTTTAAAGAGGCAAAGCCTGACACTGCATTTCAAGTTCAAGTTCACAGTCAAGTTTATTCACATTCAACTACATACGTGTATACAGGTTAAGGAAACATCATTCCCCTGGAGTCAAGGTGCACAACATAGTATATATAGTCACACACAGTTACGATACAGCATATACAGTTACAATACAACATACACAGTTACGATAAAGCACACATAGTTATGATACAGCACACATAGTTACGATACAACACAGGTAGTTACGATACAGCACAATACAGTCAGAAAATAATATTA
Source organism: Mobula hypostoma (assembly GCF_963921235.1). NCBI lineage: Eukaryota > Metazoa > Chordata > Chondrichthyes > Myliobatiformes > Myliobatidae > Mobula > Mobula hypostoma. Next base: position 198,222,175 of record NC_086100.1, on the reverse strand, counting down.
GCACAAGTCTCTGGGTGACATGGCCAGAAGATTGGATGGGATGTTATCTTGGAGCCATCTGACAGGTTAGATCATCTGTTATATGCACACCAAGGGATTTGTGCTCTTCCCTCTCTCCATGGTGGAGCCATTGATGTGTAGTGGAGAGCTGTCAACCTGCACCTTCCTGAAATCCACAATAATCTCTTTTGGTTTGTTCACGTTGTTGTTTCACTATTTGACAGGCCACTCTACCTCCTCTACATGGGCTGACTCATCATCATTGCTGATGAGGCCAACTACTGGAGTCTCATCAGTGAACAGATGGGGGGGGGTGTGGAGAGGGAGGCCCCAGTGATCCTCCACAGATGAAAAGTACTCGCTAAAGACCTCGTGCTTAGATAACCACATTGATCGACAGAGACCTACATTCTCCCAAACCTACCCTTGCGCTTCTCAGCTGGGGAAACGCAATTGCACCGAAATAAAATGTGATTGTATGTAATTAAAGAGGAACTCAAACTTCTCAATTACCGTTGTGTGGGTATTAAAAGTTAAGCAGTTACATTTCTAAATGAAGATGGTCATTCAATGTGCCTGCCTTAGAAGCCCCTAGTTACACACTTACTTACTTACTGTTCATTCCACCGCTGATGCTTACGACAGCAATGAGTCTCCTCCATCTTCATTGCTGTTTCCCCAACAAGTTTTTATTTGACCACTCAGGATTGTTAGCCCCGAGCTGACGCTCTGAACCTGGAGGAATGGTGGACCACTTTCAGGGTGGCCTCTACTGCTTGACCAGTTTGCTATGGGTGATCCCCACAGCAACGAATCAAAGCCCAAGGCCCAGCATAGCTCTCCGGGTCACTGAGACACGGAAGCCTCCAAACCCTACGACAAGGTTGTGGCCCTCTTGGAAGATTTGTAATGCAATTGTACTACAACTTATTTTGTAAAATATCTTGTTACCCAGGGTTGAAATGTCTAATACAGGAGGGCATGTATTTAAACCGAGACAGATAAGTTCAAAGGAGATTTTATTATTGAGATACAGAGTGAAATAGGCCCTTCTGGCCCTTCAAGCCATGCCACCCAGCAACTCCTGACTTAACTCTAGCCTAATCACGGGGCAATTTATAACCTATCTACTGGCATGCCTTTGGACCGTGGGAGGAAACTGGAGAGCCCAGAGGAAACCCATATGTTCATGGGAAGAATGTACAGACTCCTTACAGTCAGCCGCAGGAATGTGCAGGGCGAATTTAGACACAGAGAGCAGTGGGTGCCTGGAATGTGTGACCTGTGTTGCTGATGGAGGCACACACAATTAGACCGTAAGGTATAGGAGAAAAATGAGCCCTTTTGGGTCATTGATTCTGCTCTAACATTCCATCATGGCTGATTTATTGTCCCTCTCAACATCATTCTTCTGCCTTCTCCCCATAACCTTGATTAAATAAGAACCTATCAATCTTCACTTTAAATATACTCAATGGCCTGGCCTCCACAGCCATCTGTGGCAATGAATTCTGCAGATTCACCACCCTCTGGGTAAAGAAATTCTTCCTCATCTCTGTTCTAAATTGATGTTCCTCTATTCTGAGATGGTGTCCTCTGGTCCTAGACACCACCCCCCCCACCACTATAGGAAACATCATCTCCATGTCCACTCTGTCCAAGTCTTTCAATATACAGTAGGTTTCAGTGAAATCCCCTCCTCCCCCCATTCTTCTAAATTCCAGTGAGTACACATGTTAATTTTTTCTTTTCTGGGTTAATTCTTGTGAACCTCCTCTGGACCCTCTCCAATGCCAGCACATCTTTTCTTAGATAAAGGGCCCCAAACTGCTCACAACACTCCAAGTGCAATCTAACCAACGCCTTATAAATCCTCAACATTACATCTTTGCTCTTATATTCCAGTCCTTTGAAATGAATGCTAACATTGCATTTGCCTTCCTCACCACCAACTCAACCTGCAAGTTAACATTTAGAGAATCCTGCACAAGGTCTCCCCGGTCCCTTTGCACTGCTGAGTTTTAAATTTTCTCCCAGTTTAGAAAATATCTTTATTCCTTCTACCAACGTGCATGACCATGCAGTTCCCTACATTCTTTGCCACTTCTTTGCCCATTCTCCCAATCCAATGGTTCCGTTTATTGTCGGAGAATGTATACAGTCTAGAACCTGAAATACTTAGTCTTCAGAAATACTGAAATACAATCTATTTACGTCCTTCTGCAGGCTCCCTGCTTCCTCAACATCACTTGCCCTTCTACCCATCTTCACACATTCTACAAACTTGGCCTCAAAGCCTTCGATATAGTCATCCAAATCATTCACATGTGACGTGAAATGAAGCAGTCCCAACATCGACCCCAGAGGAACAGCAATATTCACCTGCAGCCATAGGCCCCTCCTTTATTCCCACTCTTTGCTTCCTGCCAGTCAGCCAATCTTTTATCCATGCTAGTATCTTTCCTGTAATATCATGGACACTTATCTTGTTAAGCAGTCTTACGTGTGGCACCTTGTCAAAGGCCTTCTGAAACTCCAAATAATCCTGCCTGTTATTTCCTCAAAGAATTCCAGCAGGTTTGTCAGGTAAGATTTTCCCTTGAGGAAACCATGCTGACTTTGGCCTATTTTATCTTGTCCCTCCAAGTACTCTGAAACCACACTCTTAATAATCAAATCTAACTTCTTCTCAATGGCTGATGTCAGGTTAACTGGTCCATAAATTCCTTTATTCTGCCTCCCTCCCATCTTAAAGACTGGAGTGATATTTGCAATTCTTCTACTTCCAGACCCATTCCAAAATCTAGTGACTCTTGAAAGATCATTACTAATGCCTCCACAGTCTCTTCAGCCACCTCTTTCAGAACGCTGAGGTGTATTCTATTTGATACAAATGATTTATCTACCTTTAAACTTTTCAGCTTTCCAAGCATCTTCTCCTTAGTAATAGTCCCCTGACTTCTGCCCCCTGACATTCTTGAATCTCTAAGTTCATCTATCTTATTGCGTATATTGTGTGCATTCAAATGTAACACCTTCAGTCCTGTATTCATCAACCTTTTTGATTTTGTCCTCGTGTTACATTGCAACCCATTCCACTGACTAAAATTTTGCCCTATCACCTGCCTGTTCTTTCTCACAATCTCACTACACACTGCATCTACCTGTTTATCAGCCGCTCCATCCTCATCCCTACCACTCCAGTTCCCATCCCTCTGCACAATTAGTTTAAACCCTCCTCAACAGCTCTAGCAAACCAGTCTGCAAGGGTATTGGTTCCCCTTGGGTTCAGGTGTAACTCGTCCCTTTCGTACAGGTCATACCTTCTTCAGAAGGGATCATAATGATCCAGAAATCTGAACCCTTGCCCCTTGCACCAGTTCCTTAGCCACGCATTCATGTTAATTTATTCATTTAACATGTTAACCATTCATCTCATTCACCTTAGCTCTTCATTCAACTGGGTAATATTCCCACTCAAGTTCAAGTGTAACCAGCCTCATTTTGTACAGGTCATTCCTTCCCCAATAGAAGTGTTTAAGAGGCTCTTAGGCACATGAATGTGCAGAAAATGGAAAGATATGGACATTGTGTAATTAAAAGGGAATAACGTGATTCTACTTCAGAATTATTTAACTATGACACATGCATCTAAACATACAGTGAAAGGCATCATTTTTGTTAGCGACCAACACAACCAAGGATATGCTGGGAGAAGCCCACAAGTTGGCCACTTTATTACTAATTTCTTTGGTTCAGCACAACATTGTGGGCTGAGTGGCCTGCTCCTGTACTGTACTGTACTGTACTGTCCTGTGTTTTATGCTCTTTGTGGGCCCCTTTGGCCTGGATGGTTGTGGTCCAGTTCAAAGTTCAAATTACCTATATATCATCATATACAACCCTGAGATTTGTTTTCTTGTGGGCATTCACAGTAAATCCAAGGAATATAGTAGAATCAATGAAAGATCTCGCCCAACAAGACAGACGAACAATCAATGTGCAGAAGACAACAAACTGCAAATACAAAAGAGAAACGTAAATAAATAAGTAATAAATATCGAGAATGTGAGATGAATAGTCCAAAAGACCATAAACCATAGGAGCAGAATGAGGCCATTCAGCCCATCGAGTCTGCTTCGCCATTCCATCATGGCTGATCCCGGATCTCATTCAACCCCATACACCTGCCTTCTCACCATATCCTTTGATGCCCTGACCGTTCAGGAAATGATCGACATCCACTTTAAGTATGTGGCCTCAACCACAGTCTGTGGCAAGCATTCCACAGATTCACTACTCTTTTCTAAAAAATTCATTCTTACCTCTGTTCTAAAAGGTTGCCCCTCAATTTTGAGGCTGTGCCCTCTAGTTCTGGATACACCCATTGTAGGAAACAACTTTTCCGCATCCACCTTATTGAGTCCTTTCAACATTCGGTAGGTTTCAATGAAATCCCCCATGAATTTTTCTAAATTCCAGTGAGTGCAGGCCCAAACCTGCCAAACGCTCCTCATATGTTAACCCCTTTATTCTTGGAATCATCCTTGTGAATCTCTTCTGGACTCTGTCCAATGACAACACATCCTTTCTGAGAAAATTGGGCCCAAAACTGTTGACAGTACTCCAAGTGCAGCCAGACTAGTACCTTATAAAGCCTCAGCACTGTCTACTGGCGTTTATATTCTATTTCTCCTGAAATAAATACCAACTTTGCAAATAAATACCTTCTAGGGTCCTGGACAAAGATTCCTAAGTCTCCCTGCACCTCTGATGTTTGAATTTTTTTCCCCCATTTAGATAGTAGTCTGCACTATGGTTCCTTTTACAAAAATGCATTATCGTACATTTCCCAACACTGTATTTCATCCGCCACTTTTTTGCCCATTCTTCCAATTTGTCTAAGTCCTGCTACAATCGCATTGCTTCATCAGCACTATTGCCCCTCCACCTATCTTTGCATCATCCGCAAACTTTGCCACAAAGCCACCAATTCCATTATCCAAACCTTTGACAAACAATTTGAAAAGTAGTGGACCCAATACTGACCCCTGAGGAACACCACTGGTCATTGGCAGCCAACCAGAAAAGGCCCCCTTTATTCCCACTTGCTGCCTCCTGCCTGTCAGCTATTCCTCTATCCATGCCAGTATCTTTCCTGTAACACCATAGGATTTTATCTCGTTAAGCAGCCTCGAACGTGGCATGCACCTTGTCAAGCACCTTCTGAAAATCCAAGTAAATGACATTCACTATCTCTCCTTTGTCCACCAGGCTTGTAACTTCCTCGAAGAACTCTAACACATTAGTCAGGCAAGATTTCCCTTTACAGAAACCATCCTGACTTTGCCTTTTTTTAATCATTAGTCTGCAAGTACCCCAAAATCTCATCCTTAATAATAGACTCCAACACTTTCCCAACCACTGAGGTTTAAGATAACAGGTCTAACATTTCCTTTCTTTTGCCTTCCTCCCTTCTTAAAGAGTGGAGTGATATTTGCAATCTTCAAGTCCTTCGGCACCATGCCAGGTTCAAGTGAATCTTGAAAGATCATGACCAGTACATCTGTTATCTCTCAGGACTCTGGGATATACAGGCAATCCATCTGGTCCAGGTGACTTATCCTGAAGATCTTTGAGTTTGCATAGCAGTTTTTCCTTTGTAATAGCAATGGCACTCACTCCTGCTCCCTGATACTTACGGACCTCTGGCACTCTGCTAGTGTCTTCTATGGTGAGGACAGATGCAATGTACCCATTAAGTTCATCTCTATTTCTTTGTCCCCCATTACTACCTCACCAGCATCATTTTCCAGTGGTCCAATATCAACTCTCACCTCCCTTTTACTCTTTATATAACTGAAAAACTTTTAGTATCCTACTTTATATTATTGGCTAGTCTGCCTTCATATTTCATCTTTTGACTTCTTATAGCTTTTTTAGTTGCCTTTTGCTGAATTTTAAAAGCTTATAATCATCCAACTTCCCACTCACTTTTGCTACCTTATATGCCCTTTCCTTGGCTTTTATGCAGTCCTTAACTTCCCTTGTAAGCCACGGTTGCCTAACCCTGCCATTTGAAAACTTCTTCTGTGGGACATATCTATCCTGTGCCTTGTGAACTATTCCCAGAAACTTCAGCCATCTCTGCTCTGCCATCATCCTGCCAGTCCTTGGAAGTGACTCTGTAGGTTCTGGGACCTGTTAGTGATGGGCAAGTGAACTGGGAGAAGTGGAGATGGTTCATCACACTCATGACATGAATTGATACGAGCTGCGGCAGAGCATTCCAGTGGACAGAGGACTGAGTGAGATGTAGGCGTGGACAGTAGACAAAGTGAGGTGTGGGTATGGACAGTGGATGGAGTGAGCTGTGGGTGTGAGGTTTGGACAATGTGAGCTTTGTGAGTGGACAGTGAGATATCAGAGTGAATAGTGGACAGAATGAGCTGCAGGAGTGAGGTGTGGACAGAATGAGTTGTAGTTGTGAACAGTGGATAGTGAGATAATGGAGTGGACAGTGGATAGAGTGAGCTGTGGAGGTGGACTGTGGACAGTGAGATAATGGAGTTGACAGTGGACAAAGTGAGCTATGGGAGTGGACAGTGAGATATCAGATTGAGGTGTGGACAACGTGAATTGCAGGTGTGAACAATGGACAGAATGAGCCATGGGAATGGACCCAGGGTTCTGAGTGCTCTCTGAGCTGGTAGGCAGATGGGGATGGGATGGTAGGTTCAGTCACAGAGACTGAGTGGTGACTAGATTAACTCGGCTGGTGAGTTGAGTCTATGGACTCAGACCTTGTGAGCCAGAGAGTGCATCTCATTCAAAGGGGATCAGCAAATGAATTTTGAAAAACAAACATTATGACATTTTACAATTAATGTAGATACTGCATTGTGAATAATTATTTATTCATAATTTTTGCTCATGATCTTTACCCATTATTCTTATTTGTCTCCCTGAAACCACTCAGATATGTCTTTTTTACCAGATTTTTCTCTCACGGTTTCTACTTACCCCTACGGTTATCTGATCAGTGTGCGGGACAGTATTAATGCCTGGCACAAGTTTGGCAGGCAAATGCACAGGGACCTCAGACCCAAAACAGAATGTTGTGTTCTCAGGTCAGTGGAGAGGGATTGGGATCCCAGCCACTGGCTGACCCACGGGCTGTCTCTCCACCCACACCTTGGTGTGAGACCATAAGACTTAGGAGCAGAATTTGGCCCTTTGGCCCATTGAGTCTACTCTACCATTCCATCATGGCTGATCTATTATTCCTCTGAACCCCATTCTCCCACCCTCTCCCCATAACCTTTGACACCCTGGCTAATCAAGAACATGAACCCAGGTTCAGGAACAGTTATTACCATCAGGCTCCTCAACCACTGTGGATAACTTCACTCACCTCAACTCTGAACCGATTCCACAACCTATGGACTTACTTCAAGGTCTCTACAACTCATGTTCTCAGTATTTATTTATTTATCTGTTTGTTTATTTATTTGTATTTGCAAAGTATGACTTCTTTTGCACATTGTTTGTCAATCTTTGTTAGTGTGCAGTTTTTAAAATTAGTTATGTTGTATTTCTTTGTTGTATGTGAACTTCATCTTCATTTCATGTTCTTGCTATTTATTTATTTATTTCGAGGCCCACCACCTCGAGGGAGTCTTGGTCATAAGCGGGCCGAAACTCCTGAAACTCCTGAAGACAGGTGGCAGATCAACTGATGATCCCATTGGTGATAGCACAGGACAGTTAACATCTTAGTCCATGTGTATTTTGTAACTAGTATTTGCACACTAGTTCATTGTCTTTTGCACACTGGTTGTCCACCCTCTTGGGTACTGTCTTTCATTGATTCTGTTCTGTTTATTGGATTTATTGAGTATGCCTGCAAGAAAACGAATCTCAGGGTTGAACATGGTGGCATAGATTTACTTACAATACATGGGACTTTTGATTATAAATTTACTTTGAACTTTGAATGCCTGCAGGAAAAGGAATTTCGGTGACGTATACATACTTCGATAATAAGTTTACATTGAACTTTAAATATACCCGAAGTCCACAGTTTACTGTCTCTGGCTGAAGAACTCCCTGATAGCTTGCCAAGGGATGATCTGCTGAGGGTGGTGACTGAAGTGAGCAAGGAGAGGTGAGGCGATGTACTGTTGTAAATAAAGAGTGAGCGAGGGGGATGGAGATGGAGGCAGGTGGAGGATTCTTGAGGAGGATTGAACCACTGAAACCACCCCAGTGTGCGGTGGAGAGTCCAACTCGAGATTCTACCAGTGGGAGACTCTTGAACTAGGGCACAGCTCTATAAGTCAGGTCATTGAGTACAGGAGTCAGGGTGTTAAATTGATCTGATACAAGATTTTAGTGAGGCCTCAAATAAGATTGAAAGATTACAGAGAAAATGTACAAGCATGTTTCCAGGACATGAGGATCTGAGTTATAGGGAAAGACTGACTAGGTTAGGATTTTACTTCCTGGAACTCGGAATATGAGAGGAGGTTTGATAGAGCTACACAAAATTATGAGGGCTGTATAGGATAAATGCAAGCAGGCTTTTCCCACTGAAGTTGGGTGACTAGCGGTCATACATTACGAGTGAAAGGTGAAATATTTAAGGTGAACTTGAGGGAGAACTTCATCACTCAGAAGGTGGTGAGAGTGTGGAATGATCTGCCAGCAGACGCCATGAATTTGGGTTTAATTGGAGCATTTAAGAGAAGTTTAGATAGGTACATGGATTGCGGGGGAGATTGCAAATGTCACTCCATTTTTTAAGAAGGGAGGAAAGCGAAAGGAAGGACATTATAGCCTAACCTCAGTGGTGGGAAAAATGTTGGAGTCCATTATTAAGGATGAGGTTTTGAGGTACTTGGAGACTAATGATAACATAAGTCGAAGTCAGCATGGTTTCTGTGAAGGGAAATCTTGCCTGACAAATTGTTGGAGTTCTTCGAGGAAGTAACAAGCAGGGTGGACAAATGAGAGGCAGTGGATGCCATCTATTTGAATTTTCAGAAGGCATTTGATAAGGTGCCACACATGAGGCTGCTTAACAAGATAAAATCCTATGGTGTTGCAGGAAAAATACTGTATTTGGAAAGGATAAAGGAATGGCTGACAGGCAGGAGGCAGTGAGTGAGAATGAAAGGGCCTTTTCTGGTTGGCTGCCAGTGACTGGTGGTTTTCCTTGGGGGTCAGTATTGGGATCGCTATTTTACACATTGTCAGTGATTTGGTTAATGGAATCGATGGCTTTGTGGCAAAGTTTGTGGATGATACGTAGATAGGTGGAGGGGTAGGTAGTGCTGAGGAAGCAATGTGATTGCAGCAGGATTGACAAATAGGAAGAAAGTGACAGATGGAATACAGTGTTGGGAAATGTACGATAATATATTTTGGTAAAAGGAACAATAGTGTGGACTATTATCTAAATGGGGAGAAGGTTCAAATATCAGAGGTGCAGAGGGACTTAGGAGTCCTTGTGCAAGACTTCCAGAAGGTTAACTTACAGGTTGAGTCTGTGGTAAAGAAGGCAAATGCAATGTTGGCATTTATTTCAAGGGTAATAGAATACAAAAGCAAACAGATAATGCTGAGGCTTTATAAGACACTGGTCAGAACATAAGAACATAAGAAATAGGAGCAGAAGTCGGCCATCTAGCTTGTTGAGCCTAATCTGCCATTCAATAAGATCGTGGCTGATCTGGCCATGTACTCATCTCCACCTACCTGCCTTTTCCCCATAACCCTTAATTCCCCTTCTATGCAAAAAAAAACACACAGAGTATTGTCAACAGTTTTGGGTCCCATATCTCAGAAAGGATGTGTTGTCATTGGAAGAGTCCAGAAGAAGTTCACAAGAATGATTCTGGGAATGATGGGGTTGACATATGAGGAGCGTTTGGCAGCTTTGTGCCTGTATTCACTGGAATTTAGAAGAATGCAGGGAGATCTAATTGAAACCTACCAAATGTTGAAAGGACTAGATCGGGTGGATGTGCAGAGGATGTTTCCTATGGTGGGAATATCCAGAACTAGAGGGCACAGCCTCAAAATTGTGGGGTGACCTTTTAGAATTGATTTTTCTTTAGCTGTAGAGTAATGGATCTGTGGAATGCTCTGCCATAGACTACAGTGGAGGCCAAGTCCATGGGTATATTTAAGACAGAAGTTAATTGTTTCGTGATTGATCAGGGCATCAAAGCATATGTTGAGAAGGCAGGTGTATGGCGTTGAGTGGGATCCGGGATCAGCCATGATGGAATGGCAGAGCAGACTCGATGGGCTGAATGGTCTAATTCTGCTCCTATGTCTTATGGTCTTGTGGAGGGACATTTAAGAGACTTTTGGGGACGTGGATGAAACGGAGGGTCTCTTGAGCATTATATTGATCTTAGAGTAGGTCAAAAACTCACCACAACATCATGCACTGTGTCGTGCTTTGTTCTCTCATACACCGGCGGAGGACATTCAGTATACACTGTCATCAAGATCGTCACAAAATTTTGGCCCAGTGGCCTGTCCAGTACTATTTTGTTCCATGTTCTATGTCTTCAGAACATCACCATTCTGCAGGTGCTGTATGATAGCAATGCAGTGATTTAGTGATTTAAAAGACTCTTGGACAGGTATGTGGTTTGGAAAGGTTTAGAGGAATATGGGATAACTTTAGGCATCAGGTACTAGCTCAAATGGGGACATTCTCAGTTCGACAATGAAGGGGCGTGAAGGGGATCTCAGTGAAACCTACTGAATTTTGACACCCCTGTAGTCGATGTGCGGAGGATGTTTTCAATAGTGGGGAAGTGCAGGACCAGAGGGTACAGTTTCAGAATACAGGGGCGTTCATTTAGAGCAGAGATAAGGAATTTCTTTAGGCAGAGGGTGGTGAATCTGTGGAATTCATTGCCACAGGCCGAGTCATTGGGTATATTTAAAGCGGAGGTTGATAGGTTCTTGATTAGTTAGGGCAATAAAGATTACACGGAAGAGGCTGGAGAATGGGATCGGGAGGGAAAATCAGCCATGATGGAGAGGCAGAGCAGAATCGATGGGCCGAATGGCCTAATTCTGCTCTTGTTTTATGTCTTATCGACGATTTGGGGCGAAGGGCCTGTTTGCATGTTGTACGACTCCATAACTCCCCGCGTTCCGTTGTGGCAGTGGGATTGTGGGCGAAAGTACAGGAGGTCCCGCTGTTATTTTTCCGGGAGGAAGATGGCGGGGGGGGGAGGTGTGGTGGTGGTCAGAGACGGGTGCCTACACCTTATCACCCATCTGCACCTCTTGTTTGAGTTTCAAGAACTACTCAAAACCTGCTCCGCGTCCTGAAACCTTTAACAGAAGCAAATAAGCTCCGCAGCCCAGTGAAGTGGAAAGTAGACTTTAAACCCCATCGATGCGGCTCAGAGGCAGCCGTCAGCTTCTGGAGAGCTCCCAGGGCTGGCTTCCGCCTGTAAAGCCTGTAAAACGGTCCCGCGATGGGCGGGAGCCGCGGACACAAGGGGCAGAGTGGAATAGACTCACTGCATGCCAAACATCGGCGAATTAATTAACCCCCTTTCTCTGTCTCTTTCTGGTCATAGAGTCACAGAACATGATAGCACAGAGGCAGGGCCGCTGGCCTATACATTACCGAACTATTAATCCGCCTTGCCTCATCGATCTACACCCGATATGGAGGTATAGTCCTAACTAGCGCTCCCGTCCATGTACCTAAGAAATTTAAGAGAAAGTTAAAGAGTTAATTCATTTTTCTTCTAATCGCCCTTCCCACCCAGCAGCTAAGAGTCACCTTTTTACTTTGACTGGACCGTTTTAATGGAGACCGTTTGCAGTAGCAGATCTCATCAGCACCGCGCAGGGCACGGCTCACAATCTCGGTATAACCACCATCTGCTTCCCCAAAGGTACACACTAAATCAGAGGAACGCCGCCGACGACAGAGTTTCAGTGTCTCGGTGTCTCGGCTTCTCTTTTTGTCTGAGAGCTTTAAAAAAAATTCCCTCTGAATTTATCACACACACTCACATAAACACACGCACACACATATAGACACACACACACAGATACTGACACACATAGACACACACGTACGCACATTGACATATGAAAGGCTCACACGCATATACACATTGCCACGCACAAACTCCTACACACACGAAGACGTATACAGTACTCACGTTCGCACAAGCACCCACTTAACCACACAGGTGCACAGTCACTTACACACACACGCACACACGACCCGAAGGACATTCCTGTACACAACACGGACTGAGGTACAACACAGGTGTTTTGGCAAAAGCGCAGCACGATGTCAAATACCCGCACACTTCCCAAAGCGCAACGCGCACACCGACTCGCGTGAACACGCAGTCCCCGTGCGCTTGGATAGATTGTGAAGATGATTTTGTGTGTGGGCGAGCGAGTGTGTGCCCGCGCGGGAGCGTGTACCTGACTGTAGTGAGAGAGTGTGTTTGCGTGGGAGGGTTTGTGCGTGGGTGGGGGGTGTGGGGTGTGTGAGAGCGTATGTTGGAAATGAATGCGAGGTTACGAACTCAAGAGATTCTTCAGATGCTGGACATCCAGAGCAACACACACAAAATGCTGGAGGAACTCAGCAGGTCAGGCAGCATCTATCGAGAGGTCGACATTTCGGGCCGAGACCATTCATCATGACTGAGGTTATGTGCGTGTGAAATTCTGTATGTGGGATATGCATGCGGAATGAGTGTGAAACGATGTATGTGGAGTTGTATGTCTGTGTGTGTGTGTGTGTGTGTGTGTGAGGATGTATATATGTGGGGTATGTACGTGAGATTTTGTGTGTGAGATTTTCTGTGTGCGATTTTGTGTGTGTGTATGTGTGTGATAGATTTTGTGTGTGCGTATGTGTGTGTGTGAGATTTTGTGTGTTTAGATGTCAAGGCCTGTACACGTATGTGGGATTTCTGTGGGTGTCTGTGTGGAGGACGGAGTGTGCAGGAGTGTGTGACTCTGTCTGTGTCAGGGTTTGCACTTTGTCGGTCGCTCTGCGGTGAAGCGTGTGCGGGCAGGGTTTCCGTCCCGGACCGTCACAGCCCGAGGATCCGGGCACAGTTCAGCACTCACCAAAATCAAAACATTTTTCTTAAACACGATTTTTTCCGCCTCACCTTAAACCTGAGAGGCAAATTATTTCACTTTATTTTATACATTTGTAGAAGCGAACTGGAGTTGAATCCCTCTACTTTTTTAAATTAAACAAACAGTTATTACCCTATGACTATCAGGCTCTTGAACCAGAGGGGATAATTTCACTCAACTTCCCTCACCCCAATACTGAACTGTTACCAGAATCTATGGACTCACTTTCAAAGACTGTACAATTCATGTTCTCGATATTTAATGCTTATTTCTTCTTCTTCTTCTTCTTATTATTATAAAACCAGATTTTTTCAGCTCAAGTTGGTAAAACCTGAAATACGGGCTTAAACAAATACGCTCATTTCTCGATTCCTAAGAACTTTCAGACTATTCTAGTGCTGTTCAGTATTGTGGCTTTCTGAAGATTTACATAGATATTACTGTGTAGGCCTAATTGTTTAATGCTATTGTGTAGTGACTTCGGAATGATACCACTTGTAGATATTACTATTGGGACAATGTACATCCTGTTCATGTTCCATAGTCTTTCAATTTCCCCTTTTAATTCAGCATATTTCTAGTGTTTTTCACTTACTGTTTTCTGTATTGTTGTTATTACTGTCATTATTTATCTTTTTTTTGTATTTGTACAATTTGTCTTCTTTTGCAGATTGGTTACTTTTCCATCATTGTGTCCATCATATGTGATTGGATTGGTTATATCCGTTGTTCTTGCTTGTTTATCCTGTATTATTATATCCGGACGATTATTATGAATTGTCTTATCTGTAATAACCGATCGATCATAATATAATTTATGTATTCAGACTCTAAAACTGGATCAGGCTTGCATTTATAGTAAAATATGATTCCTTTTTATGAGTTTGTACTTTAAAGCAAGATTTTGGTGAATGATGTTTGCCACTTGATTGTGTCAGTGTAAGTAATCAGACCGAGTTAAACTGCTACAGGATCCTGTAAAATGTTGGATTGTTTTCATTGGCATTTTCTACATTATTCGTCTTGAATTTGTTGGTCTTTTATTATGTAATTTTGATCATTTTTGTGTTAACCACCTGGTCCACTATTGGCACAAGGAACCCTTCTCTTTCTGGGTAGAGTCTCCAGCTCCGAGCCAGGTGTTCAACACGTCGCTGTCGACATCCAGTCTCGTGAGGATTATTATTTATTATTATTATTATTATCATCTCACTTTTATATTTGCACATTGTTGTTTTTTTTTTGCACATTGGTTGTTCGTCCGCCTGTTGGACGAGGTCTTTCATTGATTCTATTGTGTTTCTTGGATTTACTGTATATGCCCGCAAGAAAACAGTATGTAGTGGCACATATGTACCTTGATAATAATCTTGCTTTGAACTTTGAGGTGCGCATGTATGCAGAGATCAAACCATTGTTATTCGGCACCCATGGGGCGAGCAGTATCCTGGAGACCTCAAAGATGACAAAATGGAAATAGCAAGAAGGTTTTTAGCGAAGCGGGTGAATTCCGTCTCAGGAAAACCGGAGCCAACTCGCCACACAGCACGGGAGATGGGCGGCAGGACAGCGTAGTGCTTGGCACAACGCTTTACAGTACAGGTGACCCGGGTTCAATTCCCTCCGCCGCCTGTAAGGAGTTTGTACATTCTCCCTGTGACCGTTTTGGGTTTCTTCCGGGTGCATCGGTTTCCTCCCACAGTCCAAAGACGTATCGGTTGCTAGGCTAATATGTATCGGTTTCTAGGCTACTTGGTCACTGTAAACGTTCCCATGATTAGGCTCGGATTAAATCAGGGATTGTTGAGCGGCGCGGCTCAAAGCGCCGGAATGGCCTATTCCGCGCGGTATCTCAACAAACAAGCAAATACATAAATGAGATGAATGAGAGAAGCGTTGAGGGGCGCGGCAGATCATGACTTCCCAGTAGGCAGATTAGCGAGACAGTCTGGGTTCAGGACACTCTGAAGGATTTCAAATGCCCTCCTTATTAATGTTTTCTGTAGCGGGGGAGGCTAGAACCAGAGGGCACAGCCTTAGAATAGAGGGACGTCCCTTTAAATGAATTTCTTTAGACAGATCTGTGGAATTCAATGCATTGGGTATACTTAAGGCGGAGGTGATAGGTTATTGATTAGTCGGGGCGTCAAAAGTTACGGGGAGAAATCAGGAGAATGGGATTGAGAGGGATAATAAATCAGCCATGATGGAATGGTGGAGTAGACTTGATGGGCCGAATGGTTTAATAATGCTCCTATGACTTATGGTTTCATATTGACTGAGGACTGCCGGAAACTATCTTAATAATGCGCCTGTCCATCAAATAATGCCCCGTTCACAGCGGAGCCACGCAAGCGGCCATACAATCGGGTCTGCTTAAAAGTTCAACGAGGCAGAGTCGCTTGCGTCACCCCCGGGTCATTGACATCGTGTCGGCGTGGATGGGCCCTCAACCCTGGACCACATCCACGGGACTGCAGCCGCAGGAACGCCGTTCGATATTCCCATTCATAGCTCAGCTGCTGGCGCCGTACCCAGAAGCCGGACAGATTTCATACCTTGTTCCCAAACAGACCCCGGTGAAAACAAATAACCTGGTTTGGGAGAGAAATTCGGCTTGTATCAATATACTGCGCGCTCAAACAAGCTCCCAGCAACGGCAAAATTACACTGACCAGATGCGTCTTTTAGTAATTTTGTCCGGGGGCTGGGGGGCCGCGAGTACGAGGGAATTATTCGGTGGTCAGATTACAGCACTGATAGGCTCGTGTATATAAAAATACCACTTAAAAATAGGAAACGTTTTCGTTTAATTTAGCCCGGAAAATAGGTAGATTTTTTGTTACACAATGCTAGTCTAGTAGAACCGTCTTTTTACTTTCACAAATCTATCGTTTAGTTTAATTTCAAACATATGTACTTTACACACCAGGGAAGGACTGACTTTCGGATAAAGCGAGCGGAGTCGCAAATGAACCGACTGCTTTACAGGCAATGTGTTCCGGCGAGAGGTAGCTATCTCTTTGCTCGGCCCGACAATCTGTGTTCTAACTGGGTCCCGCTGCGTCGCACAATTTGGAATACAACATCTGTACGTACTTACTGTCCGTTATGCCGCTGGCGACTCGGGTAGCAGTGAAGGTACTCCATCTCCCATCAGGCCACCAATCGTAGTCTTGGTCTTGGCGGTGCTCAGAGTTTCCCCTTGGTTTTCACTACTCTCTGCCATGCAAGGCCCAGGTGGAGACACAGGACTACCACCGCACACAAATGTAAAAAGATTCTTCATTGCCGTTTCCATAACAGTTCTGTTTTTTCCAGTCAGGGTTGTTAGCCCTGAGCTGAACCCCCAAACCTGGAGGACTGGTGGACCACTCTTAGTCTGGCATCTACTCTTTGACCTGTTTGGCATGGGTGACCCGACCAAAAGCCAAAGCATAAAGCCCTGACTCCCGCCATCATAGCTCTCCGGGTCACTGAGGCACGCGGGCCTCCAAACCACCACAAGGTTTTGATCCACTTGGAGGTAAACGACATCTTTAGCTCTGTAAAAATATTTTCATTATTGCTGCAAAGAAGACATGGTTTTAATGCTCTTTCTGCTCGTTTACTCGACCTCAGACACAACTGCAAGAATACTGAAACCCGAAACAATACAATGTCCACCACATGCATTTTTATTATGTCCACAAAAACTATATAGAATATTTCAATGCACCGTGTGTGACACTCACAGAAGCTGTACATTATTTACACATTCTCTTTCATACTAACACGTCATAAAGTTAACACACACACAATGCAACTGTGATGCTCCCATCCACTACTTAATATCCCATATCGTTTGATCGATATACAATGTGCACATTTCAGTATCGTTTCATAAACAATTATATTCATGCACAAACTCCAAGTAAATTTGAAAAACTTTTGTACAATGTATATTTGCTCAAATTATATTGCATGTAGATAGCATTAGACGGAATGCTGAAGGAACTGGGCAGGCCAGGCAGCATCTGCAGAGAGGGTTAAAGAACACGGTCTTCACACTTCAGAACAGCAATCTGAACCCTGTCACCGGCGTATGTCGTGAAATTTGTTGTTTTGTGGCAGCAGTTCAGTGCTAAACATGATAATGCAAAATAAACTATAAATTACAATAAGAAAATATATACAATTAAATAAGTATGCAAAAAGAGAGAGAAAAAAGTAGTGAGGTTCAATGTCCATTCAGAAATCTGATGGCGGAGGGGAAGAGACTGTTTCTGAATCGTTGAGTTTTGCTCTTCAGGCTTCTGGATGGTAGCATTGAGACGAGGGCATGTCCTCGCGTTGTGGGGGTCCTGAATGACGGATGTTAACTCTTGAGGGTGTGTCGATGCTGGGGAGCCTAGCTATCACTTTATGTAATATTCTCAAACAATGCCCAATATCCACGCATAGACACTGAACTATGTTCACACGACATTCACACGCATCTAAGAATATTCGTACTCATGTAACAATATTCAACATATTTCAGACACAACATATGGACAGTAGAGTACAATATTCACACTCGCACACAGGATGTTACAATCGCTCACCGTCCCCTCTCACTGTCTCAGCTCAGGAACTCAGTACTTATCTCACCCTCGAAAGGCTCGAACCTCTCCCAGAGCATCAGCCCGTGGAACATCTCACCTCCTGCCGCTGCTTGCCTTCCCTTCGTTCCTCGTGATGTTTTGCGCCATCGGACGTTGATGTTTGACATTTCTTGGAGAGATTAATAATAATAATAATAATAATAATAAATTAATTGGTGCTGAGAATCTACAAAATTTGCAACTTTTTTAGTATAAGTGCAGGTTAAATATGAAGAATTCTGTATGCGCAATACTATATAAATCTCGGTGTCTCTTTTGCTCGCTCTCACTTTCCCTCACTCTTTCTCTCTCTCTCTCTCTCGTTCTCTGTCCCTTCCTATTATGTCTCTCACACCCTCTCCTATTCTTTCTTTCACTGTCTGTCTCTTTCTCACTCACTCACTCACTCTTTCTGTCTTTCTAACTCTCTCTGTCTCTCCTGTCTCTGTCTCACTCCCTGCCTGTCTCTTCCATTCCCTGTTCCTTTCTGTCTCTCAGACACACTCTCTCTCTCTTTGTTTCAGTGTCTGTCTCTCGGTCTCACTTTTTCTTTCATTCTCACGCTCTTTTTATCTCTCTATCTCATTCTGTCTCTATCTCTGATTCTGCCTTTGTCTGTCGGTCTCTCTCTCTCTCTCTCTCACACACGAACAAGTTCACAGGCGAGTTTTGTTAACCGATGCCAGTCTCGGGAATGTCCCCTTCACGGCCAGGCATTGACAGGGTTAAGGTTGCTGGCGGGAGAGGAAGGGAGTCCCATTCACCGGTTCACCGGCAAACTTCCCGCCTTCCTCCCGCTGGAAGCCCGCTCCATCCGCCGAGTGGAGTTTGCTCCGCGTTTTGGCGGGTCCCAGGAATCTCCGGGTCTCAGGAATCCAAGTGGGCAGGTGTGGACCAATCCCACGGCCAGGTATCAACAGAGTTCCACCCGCCTCCCTCCCCTTCCTCTTCCCTCTCCCCACCTCCGCCCCCTTCTCAAAGCACATAGACACACAAACACACACACACACACCCAACCATCAAGCCTCGGGTCTAATGAAGTGTGGCGTTGTCAGTACATTCATCCAGGAGTTCCTCCGACTATATCAATGACCAAATCTGCTCACCAACTATCCACTACATTAACCAACTGAGTTTCTCCTCAACCCGGCGGAGGGACGCATCCTACACGCCAGTTTCAGATTAACATGTTCCACACAGCCACCAAACGCTGTTTCACAATCGAGTCTTTAGTGGCGAAAGACAGTCCTCTGTCGCCGGAGGAACCGCTCCGACCCACCGCTCTCAGTTATCCGCCTTCCGCCGATGCGTTCCCCAACACCTTCCAGACAGCGGGGCGCTCTCTGTACTCGGGGCCGGACCTAATGTTCCAGGAGACGGTTAGTCACCCCTCGCTGCCTGTCCACCCCCACCAGCTCGGGACCCATCACTTGCAAAGCCCACACCCGTTCTTCTCGTCTCAGCATAGAGACCCCCTCAACTTCTACCCCTGGGTCTTAAGGAACCGATTATTCGGACACAGGTTTCAAGGTAAGCGAACAGTAATCCAGCGTAAACTGTAACAGCCAGCTAGCACAAACAGGAGATAAAACGTGTTGACTGGGTCCATTGATACAAGAACAAAATTAGTGTTTATAAACTATAATATATATGAATTATATATATATAATATGCTAATATAACTAACATATTAGAAATATATTGTATATATTAGAAATGTATTATAATATATAATTATTACTTTAGAAACCCTACATGTTATACAGGTGGTATACAGGAAGATTATAAATGAACAAACCAACATAAGATATGTATAAGAATTTATAGGAATCTTAATAAATAATATATTTATCTGACATAATTTACAGCATGCTATTAAGAATTGAACAATTACATAGGAATATACACCAAATCTGTACATTGTATATTATAATAACTGCGTTATACGTTATGCTGTACGATATTTATAAAATTGGTAATTTATTATTGTCATATATGAAAACTGTATATATTAAATATATGCAATAGAAACTATGTTATAAAGAGATAACGATACTATATAGATGCTACAATACCGAAATGATAAAGTACGTCACACACGGAATCTGTAAATAGTGAATTTCAACATGAAATAAATAAACTGCAGCTGTTTTAGATGGATACGTATGCAATGATTGTAACAAAACTACAAAATTGTTTTATTTAATTTGATCAAATCCATACTGATTTAATATCTGATACCACAATTTTATACAAATAATTGTAATATGATTGAGAGGGGAAAACACAAATAAACACATATTGTACCCACTTTTGATCTGTGTATAGTTCACCGAATCACAGATCTGATTATACTTGATTAGAGATTACTTTAGAGAGCCGGGTCCAATCTTGCTGGGTTACGAACGGTGCGAAATATACCCGCTCTCAGACTAACAGTTTGAAAGCCAACGCGTTCAATCTTTGCTCAGACATCCAAGATGTACAGATCTTTTAGAACTTCAGTGTACTTATTTTTTAAACAGCCCCAGGCCGGTGTAGAAACCGCACCAGAAAAGTGCCACCCGAGTCGAACACGGCGATAGCAATGAACACGTTTTAAGTTGATTTCGTGTAACTATTAACAGCGGGGATGGGGGTGGTGGTGAGGGGAGGAATAAAACGAATTGATCACATTTACATAGATTAACCCGTCTTCAATGTAAAAGGCGTTTTGTCGTTTGAAGACAAAATTCCCATAAATAGAGTTACATTTGTGAACATCATCCCACCGGCAAATTCTCGGAACTATATGGACTTGTTTCCCCTCTGACTTCAGCAGAAGGGATGACGGTTGGGGGTGGAATTCAATGAGACCTCTTGCCATTCTAGTCCAAAGGTTTCAGCCTGCCCTGAACCGGAGACTGGCCATTGCAGCAAACCTGAGGAAGAGTGGAATGTGAGGCGGCCTAACCCATAATCACCGAGTCATTACAACTGAATTTTTTTTGTTATCTGTTCACATTATTGTGTTGATAATATTTTATGTACTGTATGTGATATATATAGGGTGTTTTTCACCTTGGCCCCAGAGGAACGGTGTGTCGTTTAGCTGCATACATGTGTACGGCTGAATGACAATAAACGTGAGAATTAGAACCAGGTTTAATATCACTGGCGTACGTCGTGAAACTTGTTGTTCTGCGGCAGCAGTACATTGCAATATATACTAATAAAGCTATAAATTACAATAAGATATATATATATAAAATTAAGTAAATAGGGCGAAAAGAGAGAAAGATGGTCAGGTAGTGTACACGAGTTCCTTGTCCATTCAGAAATCTGATGGCGGAGGGGAAGAAGCTGTTCCTGAAATGTTGAGTGTGTGTCTTCAGGCTCCTGTCCTCCTCCCTGATGGCAGCAATGAGAAGAGGGCACGTCCCGGGTGGCGAGGGTCCTCCGAGACGGATGCCGCTTTTTTGGGGCACTGGCTTTTGCAGGTGATGCCGAGGCTAGTGCCCATGATGGACCTGGCGGAGTTTTCAACTTGAACTTGATAAAACAACCACACCGTTTCCAGTAGAAATCTAAACGCCGAACACTAAAGGTATCCGTCAGGCGAGGCGCTGCATCCCTCTGCCCCTCAGGGAGAGTTAAGTGCAACGAGGAACAGTCACAAAATCGGTCCGGGCCGTTGCTGGGTGACTCCGGGAAACTCTCCTTCAAGCCTATAAATCCAGCTCTCCTCCGTCCGAGAGGCCAGCTACACCACTCAATGTTCGAAAGCTCAAAGTTCGAAGTAAATTTATTATCAAAGTACAGATATATCACCATATACAACCCTGAGATTCGTTCTTTTGCGGGTATACCCAGTAAATCCAGGAACCACAACAGAACTAATGAAAGACCGCACCCAACAGGACGGACTAACAGACGGCGTGCAAAAAACAACAAACTGCAAATACAAAAGAATAAGAGATAAAAAGCAACAAATATTGAGAACATGACGTGAAGAGTCCTTGAAAGTGAGTCCGTAGGTTGTGGAATCTATTCAGTGTTGGGGTGAGTGAAGTTATCCCCTCTGGCTCAAAAGCCTGATAGTAGAGAGGTAGTAACTGTTCCTGAACTTGGTGGTGTGAGTCCTGAGGTTCCTGTGCCTGGGCGAGATGCAGTGTTACTGGTTCAGGATTTCGAGCGAATCTGGATTGTAGGCGTTAAAAGGCAATAAAAGTTGGGGCACTGCTGAAATGAACGCGGATCACATCGGGAGGCGAACGGCTTCTCAACACCCCGTGTTATTTTATTGTATATGACGAAGCTGCACTCTGGGGTGGGTGAACGGAATATGGCGGAATTTCAGCATCCAGACAGGTGTTAAATTTCTGCTAAACTGCACATTGAGAAATATTCCTCTGTAGAGTGGAGCGATCACATAAATATCTCATCTCACTAGCTATTGAAACCGGTGTGGTGACAGGGTTTGAATTAATGCGAGCGGAAAGAACAAGCCAGAAGTGAATTCCTACCGGCAATAAGACCATAAGACAGGAGCGGAATTAGGCCATTTGTCCCGAGTCTTCTCCGCCATTCAGTCATGGCCGAACCACCGCTAAACTTCAAAGTTTGAAGTTCAAAGTGACTTCATGATCAAAGTAGGTATATACGACTCTGAGAGCTAATTATTGGCGGGCATTCACTGCAGCTATAAAGAAATACAATTGCACACAAACGCAGACGGACAAACAGCCAATGGGCAAAAGAAGTCAAACGGCAAATAACAAAAAAAAGTAGAAGTAAATATTTAGATAATAAATAAGTAATATTGAGAATATGAGTTGAAGAGATTCAAAGTGAGTCCATAGGTTGCGGTGAGTGAAGTTATCCACACTGGTTCAGGAGCCTTAAGTTTGAGGAGTCCTGAAGTTGACGGTGCGGGACCTGAGGCTCCTGGAAACTCCTTCGCGGTAGCAGCAGTGAGAGGAGAGCACGGCCCGGATGGCGGGGGTCCTTGATGGTCGATACTGCTTTCTCGTGGCAGCGCGCCTTGTAGATGGCCAAAAAGGCTTTTTTAAAAATAACGCAGCTATTGCTTAAAATCTCCGTTCCCCTCCATTTCCATCGACTCAGCCCTCTCATTAAATGCCAGGGATTAAAATCCCCGACCCTGGGATTAACACACACAAAATGCCGGGGGAACTCGGCAGGTCAGGTAGCTTCTATGGAGGGGAGTAAATAGTCGATGCTTCGGAACAAGACCCTTTCTCGAGATTCAAGTTCGCATTTAAGTTCATTGTCACCTGACTGTACATGCATACTATCAAGTGAAATACGTTCCTCCCGATCATGGTGCACTCACAGAGCAGATAGCACACACAGCACATAAACCGAAATATTACCATAAATAAGTTAAAATACACGTGAAGTGCGCAGCGCAGGTAAACAGTAAACAGTAAGCAGCTCGCTGTTCTAGTGACGAGACCTCGGCGATGGCATTAGTCTCAGGGCCTAAGACTAGTCTGGCAGTTCTAGTCCTGATGCTCCTGTACCTCCTTCCTGGCAGTGGGTCAAAGAGATTGTGGGATTGGTGGTTGGAGTTCTCCACAACGCTTCGGGCCCTTTGCAACGCTCCCAGTAATTGGGGCGAGGGAGACCCCGGTGATTCTCTCCGCGGGTTTTTATTGTCTTCTGTAGGGTCTTGCGGTCTGATGCCTTACAGCTTCCGCACCACACAATGAAGCAGCCGGACAGATCAGGACAATCTGTCTTTATAATTCGCTACTCTGGGATTTAGTTGTTAAAATGTACACTTATGTAAACGTGCTGGATCCTTGCCTTTAATTGCGTAGTTTGTAAATATTGGAGCGAGTCAAAACACATAAAAGAAATTCCCATTTAGGTTTTAGGTCGGCATAGCCAAGGGTTACCTTTTTACTGTTTACATGCAGTTTTGAATTATATTTTATGAACTTATTTGTGGTAATATTTGTTTATGTGCTGTTGAGATATATGTTGTGTAGGTGCACCGTTGTCCGAGGAACGTTGTTTGGTTTACATATATGTACAGTCAGATGACATTAAACTTGGAACTTAAAACTAGTAATATTGATTAGCGGGGGTGAGCGGGGCAGAGATAGTTGTGAGA
Organism: Mobula hypostoma; assembly: GCF_963921235.1. NCBI lineage: Eukaryota > Metazoa > Chordata > Chondrichthyes > Myliobatiformes > Myliobatidae > Mobula > Mobula hypostoma. The sequence continues at coordinate 198,198,271 of NC_086100.1, read as the reverse complement.
GGCGGAGCGAGCGAAGAGAATCATTTATTTGGATACGGGGGGAGGGGTGGGAAGGTGATTATAGTATAAAGTAGAGCGAGTTTAGAAAAGAGTAGATCCGTGGATACTTTCATCATTGAAAACTTACCACACAAGTCAATATCAAACGGGAGATATGAGTCGGGGTGCACACACAGAATGCTGAGGAATCTCAGATCAGGCAGCATCTATGGTAAAGAAAAAACAGTCAACATTTCGAGCCGAGTCCTGACCTGCCAAATCGCGCCAGCATTTGTGTGTGTGTGTGTGTGTGTGTGTGTTGCTCTGGATTTCCAGCATCGGCAGAATCTCCTGTGTTTATGATCTTGAGTTGATGGTCAGAGAGATGAAGTGATTGACGAGGAAATCGTACAATACAAGGCACGGAGGTGTAGTGAACTGCGAAGTGGTTAGTAATGGACTTCAGAAAGTATAGACAGGAATGGTTGCTGAGGTGACTGATACAGTTTATTGTCGAGAAAATCGGAGTGTTGTGTTTGGTGGTAAAACGCACAAAATGCCGGAGGAACTCGGGAGGTCAGGCAGCATCTATGGAGGAGAATAATGTCGTTGACATTAATACTGACAAGTAGTCTCGGCCCGAAACGTCAACTGTTCATTCCCCTCCACAGCTGCTGCCTGACCTGCCGATTTCCTTTAGCAGTTTGTGTGTGTTGCTCAAGATTTCCAGCATCTGCAGAATCGCTTGTGTTTACATTTTGGCCGTAGACTTGATTAAATTGGAAGGCGCAATTCTAGTGAGGTACAGGAGCAGAGAGATTTGGATAGATCCATAAACCCGATTTGTCACGATATCATAAACCTGATAGCCGAGTCTGGTTTAAACATCAACTGGGTGCCTGGGCTTTCTAACCGGAGTGCAAGAACAAGTGAGTTACGCTGAACACTTATTAATCAGTGACTTGTTCTGAACATCGGCTCTGTGCCCGGGTTCCAGAGCCACGGTTTACGGCAGACAAGAAGGATTTGGAGAGGGCGCTGAAGAAAATGTTCCGAACAAATCAAAATTGGTTGACGGGGTCTTCAGGTCTGGCGGAACCGGGGCTGCTCTTCCAGGAACAGAAAAGGTTGTGTGAAGATGTAATTGTTCAGATCATATCCCAAAGCGTACCTGCTCGTGTTGGGAGTTCGGGTGCGGAGACAAGCAGGAAGAAAGATAAATGCATATATTGTAAAAGAAGAAAATAGGTAGACAGATAGATAGATTAAAGGTTAAGGTTCAACTATATTCACCATACACATTTACATGTGTTAGGAACTTGCTGTGGTGTTTTGTAACAAAAACAAAAGGATTAAAGAATTTAATAGATGGGGGGGGGGAGAGGAAAGGGAGTGTGTGTGCGTACGTGAGAAAGAGACAGGTAGAGGAGAGGAAGAGAGACAGATTTCTCTCGTAGGAAGAATCGCCAAGAATCAGAGAATACAGAATAAGAGAAGCAATAGATGAAGACATTCGGAGTTGGGGCTATGAGAAAAAGGCCCCACAGAGGATGCTGAGATAGGTCAATCATTGAGGGATAAGGGCTTGAAAAGGCGAATGGCCTTCTCCCGTCCCCACTTCATTACAAAAGAACCAAAAGCGAGGAGGAAAGGTGATTCTGCACTGCGGGTGCTTGGGCTCAGGGGTGTATGGCCAGGAGAACAGAGGAAGTATTCAGTTGATGGGCGGGTTGAAGAAGTGCAGGCGGCTCTGGGAGATGGCGGGGAGTGTGGGAGGGAGGGAGGGAGGGGGAGTACGTGACAGAACGGGGTTGGAACGGAAGAGGCCGAAGAGGGACTTTCTTGAGTAATATGACATGGTCCAGGATAGATTGTGGGGAACTTTACCTCCAGTAAGAGAAGGGACTGCGACTAGTTGCTGTAGGTAAGAAGTTTGGAAGGAATTGTTTTCACCCTGAGGGTGACTTGAATCTGGAACACACTCCCACATTCCCTGAGGGGGCAGAGAATTTCACAACATGTTAATCCTTCGACCAGGCGTGGAAAGCTGCGGATGGAGCGCTGGAAAACGAAATCGGTACTTGATGGTCAGCAAGGGTATAGCGGGCCGAATGGGCTGTCCCCGTGCCGTGTGACCCCGAAACTTCCAGGACAGCGGGAGGCTTGAGGGGGAGCTAACGACAGCGAATGAGAAGCTGAACTAATGAGTCGACAGATAGAGTGAGAGAGAGGGAGGTAGAGAAACTGAGAGAAAGAGAGGGGGGAGAGGGACAGGGGCGGGGGAAAGAGAGAGAAAGAGGGGGGGGGAGAGAGAATAATCGGGCAGAATCATTGCTCCGAGCAGGTTGCAGGCTGCCGTGATAAATTCGCGGGAGAGGGCTGTCTCTTCCCCGCTCATTAAAGGATTTTGTTAAGGAAATTTGAAAGACAAGCGGCAGAATGTCGGGATTATCAAAGGTTCTCGCGATTGTAGAGAGGCGGATTAAGTTCTTAACCTGGTCTCGGGGCGGTAACTGCGAGAGGGAGAGCGGCGGGGTGCGCTGGAATTTGCGTAAAGGCGGCCTCTACGGGAGCCCGAGGACAGGCAAGAATTAGGTTCATTCTCTCACAAATGGAGATCTGAGAAGACAGTCACGCTCAGACTCGTCCCTGTAAAAATCAAGGTCGTCCCCAGAAGAGAAAGGCCGGGGGATGGGGGGTGGGGTGGCTGGAGATGTTCCGATCAGCCCGCGGGTTGTAAACTGACATGGCCCCTCACCTTCCCCAAGCTCACACACAACGTGGCTCCACGGACCGTCCTTCCAGCTGTAAAGAACACCCCGACACAGCTACCAAACTACAGGTGCCGGAAATCTGATACAAACCCGAAAATTGCTGTTGACTGTGTTGTAGACGTCGGTGTGTATTGTGAGCCACGGTAGCGCAGCTCGCGGCGTTCCGGAGCTCCGAGTCCAGTCCCGGCGCCGTTCTGCGAAGGGTTTGTACGTTCTCCCCGTGACCTCCGAGTGCTCCAGTTTCCTCGCACAGTTCAAAGACGCACCTGTTAGTAGGTTAACTGGCCATTGTAAATTGTCCTGTGATACATCGGTGGGTTGCTGGGCGGGTCATTGCGCCGGAAGGACCTGTTCAGCACTGTATCGCCAAATAAAAACATAAATAAATAAAAGCTAGTAATTAAACACCTAACTAAACTAATCCCGTCTGCGTACACAATGTTCATATCCCTCCATTCTCTGCACGTTGGATAATTTTATGTTACATTTGTATTAATGAATAAACTTCCATAATATCATTATTTTATATGTAAGGTCCATGTTACTCCATTTATGTTCCCAAGTACCACTTCAACACATCGTACACTCCTTCCCCTGTGCACCATTTTATTATTCGGGCTTCTTTCCCCTTCCTTTCCAGTCCTGATGAAGGCTCTCGGCCTGAAATTTTGCCAGTTTATTCCCCTTCATAGATGCTGCCTGACCTGCTGAGATCCTCCAGCATTTTGTGTGTGTTGCACATCTATTGTATCTACCTCTACCGCATCCCAGGGACCCACCACTCTCCATGTATAAAAATCTTGCCCCCCCCCATCTCCTCTGAACTTGAATAACTTCACTCAACTTCACTGTTCCCACAACCTATGGACTCACTTTCAAGGACTCTTCATCTCATGTTCTCAATATTGAACTAGTTATTATTATTCTTTCTTTCTTTTTGCATTTGCACGTTGTTGTCTTTTGCACACTGGTTAAACACCAAGCTGGCGCGATTTTTCATTAATTCTATTATGCTTATTACTCTATTGTGGATTTATTGGGTATGCCCACAAGAAAATGAATCAGTATATGGTGACATACTGTATATGTACTTTGATAATAAATTTACTTTGAACTTTGAACCCCCCCCCCCCATTTTAGATGCATGCCCTCCGGCACTGGACATTTCCATCCTGGCAAATAGATACTGGTGGTCTGTCTATACCTGTCATTATCTTATAAACCTCTATCAGGTTCCCCCCTAGCCTCCATCTCTTCACAGCCAACAACCCAAGTTTGTCCAACTTCTCGTTATAGTACATGCTCTCTAATCCAGGCAACATTGTGGTAAACCCCTCCAAAGCCTACACACCCTTTCCAACATGGAATGATCAGAATTGAACCAATACATCAAATGCAGCATAGCTAGTTTTTATAAAGCTGCAACGTAACTCGACGCCTGGACTAATGGAGGCAAGTATGCCATACACCACCTCACAATCTACCTCATTATGATCCCGCACTGCACTTTCTCTGTAGCTCTTAACACTTGAATCTGCACTGATATTCTGTTACTATGCTCTGCCTTAATGCACCGTGTAATGAATGAAAAGTATGCAAGACAACTTGTCACTGTATCTTGGTGCAATAGTATCAGTACTGATACCTTCTGATAGCCACTTTCAGGGAGCGACAGACTTGGACCCCAGGATCCTTCTGTACATCAGCAATATTAATAAACTGGGATAGTACATTGCCCATGCACTGTCTCTTTACAATGGGCTGTCTAATAGAGGTTAGGGGTGTGTGCGCGTGTGTGTGTGTGTGTGTGTGTGTGTGTGTGTGTGTGTGTGTGTGCGTGCGCGCGCGTGTGGTGTATATTGATTTTAATAAGGCATTTGACAAGGTTCCCCATTGTAGTTTCATTCAGGAAGTCAGGAGGCATGGGATCCAGGGAAAGTTGACTGAGTGGATACTGAATTGGCTTGCCCATAGAAGGATGTTGAAATGGCTTGTCCACAGAAGACAGAGGGTGATTGTAGATGGAAAGCATTAAATGACTTAGATGAGGAAGTGGCAGATGACACAAAGGTTAGTGGTGTTATGGAGTACAGAAGATTGTCATAGGTTACAGCAGACCATTGATAAGATGCAGAACTGGGCTGAGAAGTGGCAAATGGAGTTCAACTGGAAAAGTGTGAAGCGATTTGCCTTGGAAGGTTGAATTTGAAGCCAGAGGACAGGGTTAACGGCTGGATTCTTAGTAGTGCGGTGGAACAGAGATATCTTGGGGTCCACATCCACAGAACCCTCAAAGTTGCCATGCAAGTTGATAAGATGGGAAATTGAGTTCAAGAGCCACGAGATAATGTTGCAGCTCTATAGAACCCTGGTTAGTCCACACTTGGAGTATTGTGTTCTGTTCTGGTCGCCTCATTATAGGAAGAATGTGGCAGCTTCAGAGAGGGTGCAGAGGGGATTTACCAGGATGCTGCCAGTATTAGGGAGCATGTCTTATGAGGATAAGTAGCGTGAGCTAGGGCTTTTCTCTTTGCATTGAAGGAGGACATGAGGTAACGATAGAGGTGTACAAGAAGATAAGTGGTATAGATTGTCTAATCAGCTAGTGATTTTTCCCTCCAGGGTGGAAAAGAGGGGGGATAATTTTAAGGTGATTGGAGGAAAGTGTAGGGGGGATATCAGAGACAGTTTTTTTTACACAGAGAGTAGTGGGTGCATGCAATAAGCTGCCAGGGGTGCTGATAGAGGCAGATACATTAGGGACATTTAAGAAACTCTTAGATAGGCACATGGATGATAGAAAGATGGAGGGCATTGTAGGAGGGAAGGTTTAGATTGATCTTGGAGTGGTTAAAACGTGGGCTCAACATTGTGGGCTGAAGGGCCTTTGCTGTGCTGCACTGTTCTGGTCTAAAGTGTCACAACTCACACTTGGCAGGATTAAACCACCTGCCATTGGTCCACCCATATCTGTAGCTGGTCTAAGTATATCCTGCTGTAACTTTGACAGCCATCTATGTGCTCCGCAACACAACTAATCTTTTTAACATTTGCAAACTTACTAAATCATCTATCTACATTTTCATCCATGCCATTTATATATATCACGAACAGAAGAGGTCCCAGTACTGATCCCTGTGGAGCACCACTAGTCAAAGCCCTCCTGCCAGAATAAGTCCCATCGACCACTACCTTCGATCTCATATGGGCAAGTCAATAGCCACATGATGCACATTGAAAGCTTCCCTTGGACAGAAAAGATATGGGCCAAATGTGGGCAAATGGGACTGGCTTAGTTGGGTTTCTCATTCAGCATGTTGGGCTGAAGGGCCTTTTCTGTGACACAACTGTTGTTGGCAGAATTTCAGATGGTGTCGAGGAGGTGTACAGGAGTGAGATAGATCAGCTGTTTGAGTGGTGCCAGAGCAACAACCTTGCACTCAACATCAATAAGACCGAGGAATCGAGTGAGGACCTCAGGAAAGGGGAAGTTGAGAGGACACACAACGGTTCTCATTGAGGGATCAGCAGTGGAAAGGATGAGCAGATTCAAGTTCCTGGGTGTCAATATCTCAGAGGATTTCACCTGGGTCCAACATATTGATGCAATTGCAAGGAAGTCAAGACACTGGCTGTATTTCATTAGCAGTTTGAGGAGAATTGATACTGCACCAGGGACACTTGCAAATGTCTACAGATGTACTGTGGAGAGCATTCTAATTGGCATCACCATCTGATATGGAAGGGTCACAGCAGAGGATCGGAAAAAGCTGCATAAAATTGTAAACTCAGTCAGCTCCATCATGGGCACTAGTTTCCCAGCATTGAGAACACTTAAAAAAGATGATGCCTCAAAAAGATGGCATCCACCACTAAGGACCCTCATCACCCAGGACATGCCCTCTTCTCATTGCTACCATCAGGGAGGAGACACAGGAGTCTGATGACACACACACAATGTTTCAGGAACATCTCCTTCTCTTCCACCATCAGATTCCTAAATGGACAATGAACCCAAGATCACTTCCTCAGTATTTTCCCTCTCTTTTTGCACTACTTGTTTAATTTAATTTTGTAAAATCTATACTTATTGTAACTTATAGTTTTTATTATTATGTGTTGCAATATACTGCTGCCGCAAAACAACACATTTCACAACGTATGCCGGTGATATTAAACCTGATTCTGATTCTATGTTGCTTGACTCTATAATTCTCTCAGCCCCACCCCACTCGCACCAACTCTTAAACTGTTACAAGCCAGGCAGTCACTAACCTTTCCAGTCCTTATGAAAGTTAATGGGCACGAACATCAACATCTCAGTATAATTGAAAATGGAAGAGCTGTAAATATTGTCAATTGGTTTATTAATGTCATCTGTACCAAGTACAGTACCTGTATAAAACTTTGTTTTGCACACCATCCATAACAGGCCATTTCACCCCAACAGTGCGTTAAGGAGTACAAGGGAAAACAATAACAAAATGTCGACTAAAGTGTTGCAGTTACAGAGAAAGTGCAGTGCTGGCAGTCAGTTATGTACAAGGGCCATAACAAGGTAGATTGTGAGGTTTAGAGTTTACCCTTTAGTACAAGAGAGTAGTTGAAGTGTCTGATTAACAGTTGGGTGGAAGCTCCTTGAGCCTGGTGGTACCTCCCTTCAGGGACAGAGAGGTGAAGAACAGTGGGGTAGAGGTTGTCCTATACAATTTTAAAAGAAACAGAGTTAAAAACTCTCTGCAAGTCGCTTGGCGTCTGTGCTGAAACTCAAACTGCATGTCAGTGAGATACTGGGACTTTTTTCCCGTCCTGATGAAGGGTCTCGGCCGGGAATGTTGACTGTACTCTTTTCCGTAGATGCTCCCTAGCCTGCTGAGCTGCCCCATTAACCCCACAAAGCCGACTAACCCTAACCTAATCAAGGGACAATTTACAATGACCAATTAATTTACCCGGTACGTCTTTGGACTGTGGGAGGAAACTGGGGCACCCGGGGGAAGCCCACACATTCCACGGGGTGGACGTACAGAGACTCCTTACGGAAAGGCACCGGGATTGAACTCCGAACTCCGACACCCCGAGCTGTCATAGCGTCACGCTAATCACTGTGCTTCCGTGGTGCCCAACGTAAATATAAAACGAATAACAGTGGTGGGACATTAATAATTGAAACACAAAAGGTTCTACCGATGCTGGAAATCCAGAGCCACACACGGAAAATGCCGTGGAGGAACTCAGCAGGTCGGGCAGCATCTATGGAGGGGAATAAACAGTCGAAGTTTCGGGCCGAGATCCTTCATCGGGACTCAGCCCAAGTGCCGACTGTTCAATTTCCTTCACAGATGCTGCCCGTCCTGCTGAGTTCCTCCAGCATTTTGTGTTGCGTCTCTGCACATTTGCTTGGCGGCTTCACACATTGCTACAGTTCAGATGATTCAGTTCGGTGCTCGCGATATACCTGGGTGGATCCCTGGCTCCTTCAGAGGTCACACCGGGGAGTTGCAGGTCAAATCTGTGCCCGGTCACATTGAGGAGTTGCAGGCCACTTTCAGTCATTGAAAGTGGACATGCAGGTACAGCAGGCGGCGAAAAAGGCGAATGGTATGCTGGCATTTATAGCGAGAGGATTCGAGTACAGGAGCAGGGAGGTACTACTGCAGTTGTACAAGGCCTTGGTGAGACCACACCTGGAGTATTGTGTGCAGTTTTGGTCCCCTAATCTGAGGAAAGACATCCTTGCCATAGAGGGAGTACAAAGAAGGTTCACCAGATTGATTCCTGGGATGGCAGGTCTTTCATATGAAGAAAGACTGGATGAACTGGGCTTGTACTCGTTGGAATTTAGAAGATTGAGGGGGGATCTGATTGAAACGTATAAGATCCTAAAGGGATTGGACAGGCTAGATGCAGGAAGATTGTTCCCGATGTTGGGGAAGTCCAGAACGAGGGGCCACAGTTTGAGGATAGAGGGGAAGCCTTTTAGGACCGAGATGAGGAAAAACTTCTTCACACAGAGAGTGGTATTCTGTGGAATTCTCTGCCACAGGAAACAGTTGAGACCAGTTCATTGGCTATATTTAAGAGGGTGTTAGATATGGCCCTTGTGGCTACGGGGGTCAGGGGGTATGGAGGGAAGGCTGGGGCGGGGTTCTGAGTTGGAGGATCAGCCACGATCATAATAAATGGCGGTGCAGGCTCGAAGGGCCGAATGGCCTACTCCTGCACCTATTTTCTATGTTTCTATGTTTCTATCTGTGCCCGGTCACACTGGGGAGTTGCAGGTCAAATCTGTGCCCGGTCACATTGAGGAGTTACAGGGCAAATCGGTGCCCCGAGAGGAGTTTGATGGAGTTGGTGGTCAAAGAAGAGATAGTTTTGAGTGCAGTCGGTGTTGGGCGGTGATGCGTCGATAGAAGGGGCAAAGGGTAACCAGGCACTGAGAGGAGGGAGAGGGGATGCGTCAGTGAGAGGCTGACACTGACCGGCTGCTCTCTCGGCAGGGTCGGACGGTGCCCAGGACACTATGTTACTGCATGGACCTTTCGCCAGGAAGCCCAAGCGGATCCGCACCGCCTTCTCGCCGTCGCAGCTGCTGCGCCTGGAGAGAGCCTTCGAGAAGAATCACTACGTGGTGGGCGCTGAGAGGAAGCAACTCGCCAGCAGCCTGAGTCTGTCAGAAACCCAGGTACCAGGGGTGTCCTGCTGGATCCGGCAAAACCTGTCCGCACCCGGGAAAACCTGTTAACACCCGGGAAAACTTGTCCACACCCGGGAAAACCTGTCCGCACCCGGGAAAACCTGTTACCACCTGGGAAAACTTATCCGCACCCGGAAAAACCTGTTAACACCTGGGAAAACCTGTTACCACTCGGGGTAACTTGTCCGCACCCGGGAAAACCAGTTCACATCCGGGAAAACTTGCCTGCACCCCGGAAAACCTGTCCGCACCCGGGAAAACCTGTCCGCACCCGGGAAAACCTGTTAACACTCGGGAAAACCTGTTAACTCCTGGGAAAACCCGTTCACACTCGGAAAAAACTGTTCACACTCGGGGAAATATGTTCACACCTGAGTAACCGGGCGGGCTGTCTGATCCAGGGAATCCCATCTACACATAGGAATCCTGCTCCCACCTTCGGAAAAAACGTCCCCACTCGGGAAAACCTGTCCACAGCCAGAAACCCGACCACGCCCGGAAAACCTGTTCACACCTGTGTAACCTGCTGGCATCCGGGAATCACATCCACACTTCAGAATCTCATGCATACCCAGGAATCTTGTCTATACCTGGGGAAACCTGTACACACCTGGGTAACCTGTCCACACCGGTGAAACCTGTCCCTATGGGGAGAAACCTGCTCACACCCAGAAACAGCTGTCCACACCTAGGAAGAATGGATGCATACGTTACATTGCTATGACAGGGACATGTGCACAATATTCAGTGAGGTGTGTGTATACGGATCAATGCCATTCCTCCCAGAGTGGCCTTCAGAAGGTGCTGTTGAACATCAGCTGTTCATTATGCACATGGTCTGGAGTCACATGTAGCCACACAAGGTAAGAATGAAAGATCTAATCACAAGCACAAGTGATTCTGCAGATGCTGGAAGTCCAGAGGAACAAACCCTAAAGTACTGGAGGAACTCAGCAGGTCAGGCAGCATCTATGGAGGGGAATGCAGAGTCGATGTTTCGGGCAGAGGCTCTTCATCAGGAGGGTAAAAGCCAAAATAAGAAGGTGGGAAGGAGTACAAGCTGGCAGGTGAGACCAGGTGAGTGGGAAGGAGGGTGGGTAGGGGAGAGGAGGGAGGACATTTGAAGCTGGGAGGTGATAGGATGGAAGAGGTAAAGGGCTGAAGAAGAAGGAGTCTGATAGAGGAGAGTGGACCATAGGAGAAAGGGAAGGAGGGGAACCAGAGGGAGGTGATGGGCAGGTGAGGAGAAGAGAAGGGATGAAAGAGGGAGAAGTGGAGGGGGGAGAAATTATCAGAAGTTAGAGAAGTCAATGTTCATGCCATCAGGTTGGAGGCTACCCAGACGGAATATGAGGTGTTGCTCCTCCAACCTGAGTGTGGCATCATTGTGGCAACTGAGGAGATCTTGGACTAACTTGTCAGAATAGGAATGAGAAATCGATTTGAAATGGGTGGCCACCAGGAAATCTCATCATTTGTGGCAGATGGAGCAAAGGTGTTTGACAAACTGATCCCCCAATTTATGTCAGGTCACGCCAATGTACAGGAGGCTTCACTGGGAGAACTGGACACAGCAGAAGGCTCTGAAAGACTCACAGGTGAAGCATTGCCTCTCCTGGAAGGATTGTTTGGGGCTCTGAATGATGGTGAAGGAGGAGGTGTAGGGGCAAGGATAGCACTTGCCCTACTTGCTGGCACAAGTGCCAGCAGGGAGATCAGTGGGATGGAACAAGTAGATAAGAGAGTCACAGAGGGAATGGTCCTCATGGAAAATGGTGAGGGAAACATGTGGGATACTTTTATTGAATATGGACGATTCTCTTTCCCAAAGAGCAAGGCAGATTTTGATTGCAACACACACAAAATGCTGGAGGAACTCAGCAGGCCAGGCAAAATTTATTGAGAATGAGTAAATAGTCAATGTTTCAGGCCAAGACCCTTCATCGGAACTGGAAAGGAAGGGGAGAACGGGAGGGGAGGAAGAATAGATAGCAATCCCTTTTTTGAATAATTCCATGGTGTGTTCGATTAGTTGAACTGAAGTAATGTTATTGTCATCTGATGCTTTTGCACAACTATGACATCCCTCCCATCTCTGGGGGTATGCTGATCTTCAGTGGTCAGGGCTTTATAGAAGTTGAGATCTTACAGTATATCACAGTTGTACAAGACATTGGTGAGGCCGGATTTGGAATAATATATGTGGTTTTAGTGCTCTGTTATAGAAAAGATGCCGTTAAGGTAGAAATAATGCAGGAAATTTACCAAGATGTTGTTGGGACTTGAGGAACTGAGCTATGAAGGAAGGTTGAGCACATTGTGACTTTATTCCTAGGAGTGTAGGAGAATGAGAGGTGATTTTATAGAGATGTAGAAAACTATGATGGGCATATATAGGGTGAACACACTTTTTCCCAGGGTTGGGGAAATCAAGAAACATAGAAACATAGAAAACCTACAGCACAATACAGGCCCTTCAGCCCACAGTGCTGTGCTGAACATGCACTTACTTTAGAAATTACCTAGGGTTACCCATAGCTCTCTATTTTTCTAAGCTCCATGTATCTATCCAGGAGTCTCTTAAAAAACCCTATAGTATCCACTTCCACCACCATTGTTGCAGCCCATTCCACGCACTCACCACTCACTGCACAAAAAACTTACCCGTGACATCTCCTCTGTACCTACTTCCAAGCACTTTAAAACTGTGCCCTCTCATGTCAGCCATTTCAGCCCTGGGAAAAAGCCTCTGATTATCCACACGATCAATGTCTCTCATCATCTTATACAGCTCTATCAGGTCACCTCTCATCTTCCGCCGCTCCAAGGAAAAAAGCCCAAAATTCACTCAACCTAGTTTCATAAGGCATGCTCCCCAATCCAGGCAACATCTCTGTAAATCTCCTCTGCACCCTTTTTATAGTTTCCACATCCTTCCTGTAGTGAGGTGACCAGAACTGAGCACAGTACTCCAAGTGGGGTCTGACCAGGGTCCTATATATTTGTAACATTACTTCTCACTCTTGAACTCAATCCCGTGGTTGATGAAGGCCAATGCATTGTATGCCTTCTTAACCACACAGTCAACCTGTACAGCAGCTTTGAGTGTCCTATGGACTCGGACCCCAAGATCCCTCTGATCCTCCACACTGCCAAAAGTCTTACCATTAATGCTATATTCTGCATTCATATTTGACCTACCAAAATGAACCACCTCACACTTATCTGGGTTGAACTCCATCTGCCACTTTTCAGCCCAGTTTTGCATCCTATCGATGTCCCGCTGTAACCTCTGACAACCCTCCACACTATGCACAACACCCCCAACCTTTGTGTCATCAGCAAATTTACTGACCCATCCCTCCACTTCCTCATCCAGGTAATTTATAAAAATCACAAAGAGTATGGGTCCCAGAACAGATCCCTGAGGCACACCACTGGTCACCGACCTCCATGCAGAATATGACCCGTCTGCAACCACTCTTTGTCTTCTGTTAGCAAGCCAGTTCTGGATCCACAAAGCAATGTCCTCTTGGATCCCATGCCTCCTTACTTTCTCAATCAGCCTTGCAAGGGGTGCCTTGTCAAATGCCTTGCTGAAATCTATATACACTACATCTACTGCTTTACCTTCATCAATGTGTTTAGTCACATCTTCAAAAAATTCAATCATGCTGGTAAGGCCTTTGACAAAGCTATGCTGACTATTGCTAATCATATTATGACTCTCCAAATGTTCATAAATCCCGCCTCTCAGGATCTTCTCCATCAACTTACCAACCACTGAAGTAAGACTCACTGGTCTATAATTTCCTGGGCTACCTCTACTCCCTTTCTTGAATAAGGGAACATCTGCAACCTCCAATCCTCCAGAACCTCTCCCGTCACCATTGATGATGCAAAGATCATTGCCTGAGGCTCAGCAATCTCCTCCCTCGCCTCCCACAGTAGCCTGGGGTGTATCTCATCCAGTCTCGGTGACTTAACCAACTTGATGCTTTCCAAAAGCTCCAGCACATCCTCTTTCTTAATGTCTATATGCTCAAGCCTTTCAGTCTGCTGTAAGTCATCCCCACAATCACCAAGTTCCTTTTCCATAGTGAATGTGAATGAAGGCAGAGATTTAAGGTGATAGGGGAAACATTTAATAGGAACCTAAGAGGAACTGTTCATTCCAATGGTGGTACTCACAGTGTATGGAATGAACTGCTCGAGGAAGTGGCTGAGGCAGCTACAATAACAACATTTAAAAGACTTTTGGATAGGTACATGGATAGGAAAGGGAAGGAAATGAGCCAAATACAGGCAAATGGGACTGCAGGTAAAGGGTCTGTTTCTGTGTTGTATGACTCTATAACTGCCTCATTCCATACCAAACTCCTGGGAAGGATGATATTCCTGCAAGTATTTATATCCGTGGGTATCTCTTCATGATATTAACATGATCTGATATTTGTGGCTGTTAAGATCATTCAGTTTACACCTGGGAAACCTATTTCAGTAGCTTATTGATGTGAATTCCCTGTGACCAGCAACAGATCACATCGACAGTACTGTGCAAAAGTCTTGCGCGCATATATATACACTTAGGGTGCTTAAAACTTTAGCATAGTACTGCAGCAATTTTATGATCTGCTGCCACAAAAACACAATACTTTTCATGACATACGTGAGTGATGATGAACCTGATCCTGATATGGGTCTCTATTGTGGACTGAGAGTGGGAAGGGAGCAGGGAGAGGGGAATCATGGCTGGGAAAAGGGGAAGGAATGGGAAACACTGGAGAGACATTCTGTAATGATCAGTTAAGCAATTGTTTGGAATCAATTGACGTTGCCTGCTGTCTCAGGGCTGGGAGTGTCTGCACCCGCACCACCCTACCCCTGGCACTCCTCCTCTGCCCCCTGTCCCACACCCCTCCCACGGCGCTCCATCCTCACCATTCCTAACATCCTTTGCTCCCGCCAGATTTACAAACTTGCTGTCCGCTCCACATTGCCAAACACAGTACTGTATAAAAACCTCGGGCACCCTGGCTATATATACATGCTGAGGACTTTTGCACAGTACTGTACCATAATCACCAATTAAAAAAAGGACAAAGCTTACACTTCATGGGCTGCTTTGAGCAACGTCAGGACCTCTCGAACTATTTATCTGCCTCTCTCAAGAGCTGTAGACAGAGCTGAGGGATCCACACTTGTTGTGGGTGTCCATCAGTCGTATGCTCTTTCAGTTTGCCTCTTTCCTGTATTTTGATGGTTTCTCGTGGGACTTCGGTCTTCAGGTGCAACTTTCCCCCTGAGATATCAGAGTCATAGAAAAATACAGCACAGAAACAGACCCTTTGCCCCATCTAATCTGTGTTGACCCATTTAAGCTGCCTACTCCCATTGACCTGCACTGAGACAATAGCCCTCCATTCCCTTATCATCCATGTACCTATCCAAACTTCTCTTAAACATTCAACTTGAGCTTGCATGCACCACTTGCACTGGCAGCTCGTTCCATACTCTCACAACCCTCTGAGTGAAGATGTTTCACATCATATTCCCCTTAAACCTTTCACTTTTTACCCTTAACCCATGACCTCTGGTTGTAGTTCCACCCAATCTCAGTGGGAAAAGCCTGCTTGCACTTACCCGATATATACCTTCCACCCAACAGGTCTCTGTATTTGAGATTTATTTGCTTCTGTATAAGACGCAGGAGCAGAATTAGGCCATTCAGCCCGTCGAGGCCATTCTGCCATTCCATCATGGCTGATTCGTTATCCATCTCAACCTCATTCTCCTGCCTTCTCCATGTACCTTACTAATCAAGAATCTATTAACCTCTGCTTTAAATATACCCAGTGACTTGGCCTCCACAGCCATCTGTGGCAATGAATTCTATGGGTTCACCACCCTCAATAAATTCCTCCTTCCATTTGTTCTACAGCGACAATCCTGGTACTCTGAGGCTGTGCCTTCTGGTCCTAGATTCCCCGACTATTGGAAACATTCTCTCCACATCCACTTCTAGATCTTGCAATATTTGTTAGGTTTCAGTGAGACTCCACCCTCATTCTTCTGAACTCCAGTGAGTACAGGCTTCATACATTAACCCCTTCATCTCTGGGATAATTCTCATGAACCTCCACTGTACCCTCTCCAATGCTAACACACCATGTCTGAGATAAGGGGCTCAACAATGCTCACAGTACTCCAAGGGCAGTCTGACCAATGCCTTATAAAGCATTTCAGAGGCACGTGAACGCTAGTGACGCAGATTACATGCCGGCAGAAATTTAATTTGGCACCATGGTTAGCAGAGACATTATGGATGAAAGGGACTGTTCCGTTGCTGTCTTGTTCTTTGTTCTGTGCTGAATGACATGTGTGAACACCTGGCACATTCATGTTGTACCCTGACATCAAATCTGTTGAGCAGCTCGATTCAGGCTGAAAATGTGCACTTGACGTTCATGATCAAAATGGGAACTAAAGAGAATCAGAATCAGGTTTATTATCTCCAGCAGATGTCATAAAATTTGTTTTGTGGCAGTAGTATAGGGACAAGACATGAACATTTTTACAAGTTATGATAATAAATAAATAAATCAAACAGAAGTAGAGAGTTCATGGCTCATGGACCATTCAGAAATCTGATGGCGGAGGGGAAGAAGCTGTCCCTAAAACATTGAGTGTGGGTCTCCTCCCTGAGGGTAACAAAGAGAACAGGGCTTGTCCTGGGAGCTGAGGGTCCTTAATGGTGGATGCTGCTTGCTTGAGGTTCTACCTCCTGAAGATGTGGTGGGGAAGTACGTGCCTGTGGTGGAGCTGGCCAAGTCTACAAAACTTTGCAGCTTTTTCCAATCATGTACGTTGGAGCCTCCATACTGGTCGGTGAAGCAACCAGTTAGAATGCTCTTCACTAGACATCTGCAGAAATTTACTAGAGTCTTCGCTGACACACCAAATCTCCTCAAATTGGCACCAGTGGCTCCAAGGAAAGCCCGTGCCATGTGCTGATTTTCCCAGCTACAGTGTACTCTGGAAATTCACAAAGCACACAGCAAAGAAAGGCCCATCGGCCCACAGAGTCTGTACTGACCATCAACTGCCCATCTACGTTAGTCCTACATCATCCCAGTCTTTATTCTGCTGACATTCCTTTGACTAGGTCTGCCACTCACCTCACACGAGGAAGAACGAACACTAGCAGACCACACATCTTTGGGATGCAGGAGTAAACTGGAACACCCAGGAGAGACCCACACAGTCACAGGGAGAATGTGCAAACTCCTTACTGACAGCATCCAAGGTCAGGGTTCAACCTGGGTCACTGTAGATGTGAGCCAGGACCTGTACTAGGTGTGTAATTGTTCTACACCTGGCCAAGTGGTTAAGGCGTCGGTCTAGTGATCTGAAGGTTGCTAGTTTGAGCCTCAGCTGAGGCAATGTGTTGTGTCCTTGAATAAGGCACTTAACCATACACTGCTCTGTGACAACACTGGTGCCAAGCTCTATGGGTCCTAGTGCCCTTCCCTTGGGCAACATCGGTGGTGTGGAGAGGGGAGACTTGCAGCATGGGCAATTGCCAGTTTTCCATACAACCTTGCCCAGGCCTGCGCTCTGGTAACCTTCCAAGGCGCAAATTCTTGGTCTCATGAGACTAAAGTATGCCTATAAGTTATACACCCCTCTTCTGAGAGGGGATGAAAGAAAGAAGATATAGGGATGAAGAACTAGAAGGTGGAATGTTTGATGTCTCTGGTCCTCTACTGATCTCAGTGGAGTTCAGACAGATAAGGGAGAATCTCATTGAAACCTGCTGAATAGTAAAAGGCCTAGACTGAGTGGATGTGGAGATCATAACAAGGTGAATTTTGAGGCCAAGGCTCCTCCTTATCGTACGAGAGGTCTGATAACAGTAGGATAGAAGCTATCCTTGAGCCCGGTGGTACGTGCTTTCAGGCTTTTGTATCTTCTGCCCGATGGGAGAGGGGAGAAGGGAGAATGTCTGGGGTGGGTATGATCTTTGATTATGTTGGCTGCTTTACTGAGACAGTGAGAAGTGTAGACAGAGGGGAGGCCGGTTTCTGTGAGGTGTTGAGCTGTGTTCACAACTCACTGCAGTTGCTTGCAGTCATGGGCAGAACAATTGTTATACCAAGGCATGATGCACCCAAATATGATGCTTTCTGTGGTGAATCAGTAAGGGGGACACGTTGAACTTCATTAGTTTGATATGTTGGATGATTGGGAAAGATCAGATGAGAGGAGGATTAATTGGAGAGCCCTTGAAGAGAAATGGCGTTGGAATAATGTGAGTAATGGCCTCTCTCTCTCTCTCTCTCTCTCTCTCTGTGTCCTGAAATTGTAAAGGTCTCTTGGCTAAACAGGAGGTTCTGTGTTAATCGCCTGGTTTTCCTGCCTGGCCCCACTCTGCACGCTGTGTTCTCTTGCATCTCATTAGCGACGGGGCCTCCTGGGGAGCGCGGAGGTCACACAGACTCACTCAGCGCCTGTCAGAGCACAGTGTGTTCCTGTCCAGGCTCCCCACAGCTCTCCATCTGATCCTTGCCGAGACACGGCAGGCTCCCACAACTGATGCCACACCCCAGGGGTACCAACACCAACAACAGTGCCGGAGAGTGCTCTTCACACAAACTGCAGTGGCTCAAGAGGGGTGACGGCATTGAGGGATGGACGATAAAAGCTGGCCTTGCCAGTGATATTGTATGTGGAGACCTTAACACCTCCATAAGACATAGGAGCAGAATTAGGCCACTTGGCCCATCGAGTCTGCTCCGCCATTTCATCATGGCTGATTTATTATCCCTTTAAACCCCATTCTCCTGCCTTCTCCCCATAACCTTTGATGCCCATAGTAACCATGAACCTATCAACTCCCGCTTTAAACATACTGAATGACTTGGACTCCACAACTGTCCATGGCAATGAATTTTACAGATTCACCACCCTCTGGCTAAAGAAATTTCTCCTTATCTCTGTTCTAAATGGATGTCCCTGTACTCTGAGGATGTGCCCTCTGATCCTAGACTCCCCCACCACAGGAAACATCCTCTCCACCTCCACTCTATCGAGGCCTTTCAATGAACACACACAAAATGCTGGTGGAACGCAGCAGGCCAGGCAGCATCTATAGGAAGTACAGTCAATGTTTCCGGTCGCGACCCTTGGTCAGCACTTTCAATATTTGATTGGGTTTCAATGAGCGCCCCCCTCCCCCAACCACCCATTCTTCTAAACTCCAGTGAGTACAGGCTCAGAACCATCAAGAGCTCCTCATATATTAACCCTTTCATTCCCGGGATCCTTCTTGTGAACTTCCGCTGGACCCTCTCCAATGCCAGCATAACCCTTTGTAGATAAGGGGCCAAAACTTGCTCACAATACTCTAAGTACAAAAGCACCAGCTTTGTCATTGACTTTGCAATGAATGAGGTAGAAATGTTGCAGATTAATTCAGCTCATTACCTTCAACTTTGTTTAAGGTTGTACAAGAGTTTATTCATGTGTTATCTTTAGAAGCTTTTGTCATAGATGTATAGTCGAGAGGTAGCTGGTCTGAGTGTTGATTTTAAGCAGGGTCAAAGTCACATTTCTTCCTCATTTTGATGTTTGGTCTGAACAGCCACACTGAACCTCTTGGACCGTGTTTGCAAGTTTTTATGCATTGAGTTGCTGTCACATGATTAGCTGATTAGATATTTGCATTAATGAGCAGGTTTGCAGGTTTTCCTAATGAAATAGCCACTGAACGAACGTTTGATGTTTTATATGTTCTATCCATATGTGTATTGACGCCTCCATACCCAACAGTGACGCAAAGTTCAGAGTTCAAAGTAAATTTATTATCCAATTACAGATGCTGTACATCACCATATACACCAAATTCATTTGCTTGTGGGCATACTCATAATACAATAAATCCATGATAGTAACGGTGAAAGATGGCACCAACGTAGGCATCCAACCAGCGTGCAAAAGTCAACAAACTGTGCAGGTACAAAAAGAAAAATAATAATAAAAAATAAGTAAGCAATAGCTACCAAGGACATGAGATGAAGGGTCCATTGGTTGTGGGAATGTTTCAGTGATGAAGCAAGCGAAGTTGAGTGCTTATCTCCTTTTGTTGAGGGGTAATAACTATTCCTGAACCTGATGGTGTGGGTACTGAGGCTCCTGCACCTTCGTCTGACAGCAGCAGTGAGAAGAGAGTACGGCCTGTGTGGGGTGGGTCCCTGATGATGGATGCTGCTTTCCTGCAACAACACTCTGTGCAGGTGTTCTCAATGGCATGGAAGGCTTTAGCCGTGATGGACTGTACCGTACCCATTACTTTGTGTAGGATATTCTGTTCAAGGGCATTGGTGTTTCCATACCAGACTGTGATGCAACCAGTTAATATACTCTCCACCGCACATCTATAGGAGTTTGTCAAAGTTTTAGGTGTCATGTCAAACCTCCACAAGCTCCTAAGGAAGTACAGGCGCTGCCATGCTTTCTTTGTAATTGCACTCACGTGCCGGGCCAGGGACAGGTCCTCTGAAATGATAACACCAAGTAATTTAAAGTCGCAGACCCTCTCCACCACTGATCCCCAGTGAGGACTGGCTCATGGACCTCCGATTTCCTCCTACTGGAGTCAATACTCAGCTCCTTGGTCTTGCTGTCATTGAGTAAGAGTTTGTTTCTTGTGGCACCTCTCAGCCAGATTTTCAATGTCTCTCCTATATGCTGATTCATCGTGACCTTTGATCCGACCTATGTCAGTGGTGTCATCAGCAAGCTTGGATATGGCATTGGAGATGTACTCAGCCCCATGGTCATAAGCACAAAGTGAGCAGAGCAGGGGGCTAAGCACACAGCCTTGTAGTGCACCTGTGCTGATGGAGACTGCGGAGGAGATGTTGTTGCCAATCCCAGCTGACTAGGATCCACAAGTGAGGAAATTGAGGAACCAACTGCACAAGATCTTGAAGCTTATTGATTAGTTTTGAGGGGATGATAGTATTGAATACTGAGCTGTAGTCAATAAAGAGCATCCTGATACATGCACCTTTGCTGTCCAGATCTTACAGGGTTGGGTGAAGAGCCACTGAGATGGCATCTGCTGTGGACCTGTTGTGCCGGTAGGCAAACTGGAGTGGACTCAAGTCACTTCTCAGGCAAAAGCTGATATGTTTCATCAACAATCTCTCAAAATACTTCATCGCAGTGGATGGAAGTGCAACTGGATGATAGTTATTGAGGCAGTTTACCACGTTCTTCTTAGGTACCGGTATGACTGATGCCTGCTTGAAGCAGATGGGTACATCAGGCTGTTGCAGTGACAGGTTAAAGATCTCTGTGAGTACTCCAGCCAGATCAGCACAGGTGTTTAGTACTTGGCTTGGTGCCCTGTCTGGCCTGGATGCTTTCCGTGGATTCACCCTCCTGAAAGATGCTCTCACGTCGGCCTTAGAGACTGAGATCATAGGGTCATCGGGGTAGTGGGAGTTTGTGATGGTTCCTCCATATTTTGATTGTCAAAGCCAAAGTGAAAGGCACTGAGCTCATCTGTAACCTGTCAGGGTTCTCTCACCCATACATCTGTAGACACTTACCAGAAGGAAGCTAATGTGCCCAATTTCAGACAGATTGCTCAGCAGCATGCTCTGAAGCTAAGGAAAAGGTTTGAGAAGGATTTATATTTTCAGATTGAGATAACACTTAATATCACTTCAAGGCTGTATGTTAGCTAATTGCTAATGAAGGATCAAATAACGGATTTGAGTCTTTGGAACAATCGTTTGGTGTTGTACCAAAGCTACTCAAAATCCCAATGGAACATAAATGCTGGCATGTCTTCTTTGTGATTGCATCCATTTGCTGGGCCTAGGATAGATCTTCAGTAAGGAACATGAAGCTTTCTACTGCTGGCCCCTTGATGAGACCTGCTGGTCAGCAAAATGTATCAGTTAGTGCAACTCTATTACAGCTCTGGGCTTTCTAGAGTTCAGAGTTCAATTCAGTGGCCTCTGTGAGGAGTTTGTACATTCTTCCCGTGAGTGCATGCGTTTCCTCCCAAAGACGCAAGATGTACGGGTCAGGAGGTTAATTGGTCATTGTAAATTGTCCCGTGATTAGGCTGGGGCTAACTGCTGGGAGGTGCAGCTCATTGGGTTAGAAGGACCTGATCCATGCGGTATCTTTAAATCAATAAATAATGGAATGGCACAATTGTAATGGGGGACTTCAATATGTAAGGGGTTGGGAAAATCAGGATGGTGTTGGATCACAAGATATGGAATTTGATGAATGTCTATGAGATTGCTTTTTAGAGCAGCTTGTGCTTAAGCCTACTCAGGGAAAGGCTATCTTAGGTTGGGTGTTGTGTAATAACCCAGATCTTCTTCAGGAGCTTAACATAAAGCAATCCTTCAGAGGCAGTGATCATAATATGATTGAATTCATAGTGCAATTCAAGCGGGAGAAGCATAACTCACATGTATCTGTATCGCAATGGAATAAAGAGAATTACAGAGGCATGAGAGAGGAGCTTGCCTAGGTGGGTTGGAAGAGGATACTGGCGGGGATGATGGCAGAGCAGAGGTGGCTGAAGTTTCTGGGAACAGATCACAAGGTGCAGGATAGATATGTCCCACAGAGGAAGGAGTTCTCAAATAGCAGGGTAGGCAACTGTGGCAGACAAAGGAAGTTAAGGACTGCATAATAGCCAAGGAAAAGGCATATAAGGTAGCAAAAGTGAGTGAAAAGTTGGATGACTGGGAAACTTCTAAAATCCAACAAAAGGCAACTAAAAAGCTATAAGAAGGGAAAAGATGAAATATGAGGGCAGACTGGCCAATAATATAAAATAGGATATCAAAAGTATTTTCAGTTATGTAAGGAGTAAAAGAGAGGCAAGAGTTGATATTGGACCACTGGAAAATGATGCTGGTGAGGTAGTAATGGGGGACAAAGAAATGTCAGATGAACCTAATGGGTACTTTGCATCTGTCTTCACTGTGGAAGACACTAGCAGTGTGCCAGAGGTCCTTGAGTGTCAGGGAGCAGGAGTTGCTATTACAAGGGAAAAAGTGCCAGGCAAACTCAAAGGTCTTAAGGTGGATGATTCACCTGGACCAGATGGACTACATCCCAGAGTCCTGAGAGAGGTTGCTGAAGAGATAATGGATATATTCGTCATTACAGTATCTGTCAAGAATCACTTGATACTGACATGGTCCTGGAGGATTGGAAGATTGAAAATGTCACTCCACTGTTTAAGAAGAGAGGAAGGCAAAAGAAAGGCCAGTTAGTCTAATCTCAGTGGTTGGGAAAGTGCTTTATTACTATTATTAAGGACGAGGTTTCGAGGTACTTAGAGACTAATGATAAAATAAGTCAAAGTCAGCACGGTTTCCGTAAAGGGAAATGTTGCCTGACAAATCTGTTAGAGTTCTTCAAGGAAGTAACAAGCAGGGTGGACAAAATGGATGTCATTTACCTGGATTTTCAGAAGGCATTTGATAAGGTGCCACACATGAGGCTGCTTAACAAGATAAAATCCTGTGGTGTTACAGGAAAGATACTGGCATAGATGGAGGAATGGCTGACAAGCAGGAGGCAGCGAGTAGGAATAAAGGAGGTCTTTTCTGGTTGGCTGCCAGTGACTAGTGGTGGGACCACTACTTTTCACATTGTTTGTCAGTGATTTAGATAATGGAATTGATGGCTTTGTGGCAAAGTTTGTGGATGATTCGTAAGGCCAGTGATGTTGTGGGGATGGAACTGGACTCTCTGATGGTGGTGTCTGAAAAGAGGATGCTGTCTAAGTTGCATGCCATCTTGGTTAATGTCTCCCATCCACTACATAATGTACTGGGTGGGCACAGGAGTACATTCAGCCAGAGACTCATTCCTCTGCGATGTAGCACAGAGAAATCATAGGAAGTCATTCCTGCCTGTGGCCATCAAACTTTACAACTCCTCCCTTGGAGGGTCAGACACCCTGAGCCAATAGGCTGGTCCTGGATTTATTTCATAATTTACTGGCATAATTTACATATTACTATTTAACTATTTATTACTATTTTCTATTACTATTCTATTACTATTTATTATTTCTATGACTAGTACTATTTACTATTTACTAATAGTAATATTACTATTACTATTTATTATTTATGGTGCAACTGTAACGAAAACCAATTTCCCCCGGGATCAATAAAGTATGACTATGACTATGCTACGAAGATAGGTGGAGGGGTGGGTAGTGCTGAGGAAGCAATGAGATTGTAGCACGACTGAGACAAATTGGAAGGATGGGCACAAAAGTGGCCAATGGAATGCAGTGTTAGGAAAAGTATGACAAATCATTTTGGTAAAAGTAAAAATAGTGTGGAATATTACCTAAATGGGGAGAGGGTTCAAACATCAGAGGTGCAGAGGGACTTGGGAGTCCTCATGCAAGACTCCCAGAAGGTTAATTTACAGGTTGAGTCAGTGGTAAAGAAGGAAAGTGTAATGTTGGCATTTATTTCAAGGTGAATAGAATATAAAAACAAGGAGATAATGCTGAGCCTTTATAAGATACTAGCCAGGTAACAGCGTACAGTGCAAAGACATAAAGTCACCATAGGTGACGAAAGTAAGTAAATACTGCACAAATGGACTAACGAGAATGTGTACACGGGTTCGGAAATCTGATGTTAGAAAGGAAGAAGCTGCTTCTGAATCCGGCTCTTAAATCTTCTCTCTGATGACAGTAATGAGGAGAGGGCTAAGAATCCGTTCAGTTGTCTTCTAACTGGGGCACAGAAGCTGTCCTCGAGTCTGGTGGTACATGCTCTCAGGCTCTTGTATCTTCTGCCCAATAGGAGAATGGAGAAGAGACAATGTCCAGGCAAAGTGGGGCCTTTAATGATACTGGCCGTTTTACCGAGGCAGCGAGAAGTGCAGATAGAGTCCATGGAGGGGAGGCCGGTGTCCCTGATGTGAAAAAACTCTCTGCAGTTTCTTGCCAAGCAGTTACCATACCAAGCTGTGGTGTATTTGAACCCAAAGAAGCCACGGAATGATGGGATTTTAGGGGACGTTGATGAACAGACTTCACCTAAGTGCTAAAAAGACAGAGTACATGGTGTTTAACTGCAATGAAGGTACTCTCAAGACCATAGAGAATGATACCATTAAGAAAGTCTTTGTCTACAAGTACCTTGAGTCAAGAATGAGGAGTTCGGAGAAGGACATAAAGATATGGAAGGCGCTGGCGTGGAGGGCTATGAACAACATGAAGGAAATCTGGGAGTCGAACCTGACCAGAGGGCTTAAAAAAAGGATTTTTATAGCAGTCATAGAGTCCATTCTCACGTACGGATGCGAGGCGTGGACACTCACCAAGACTATGCGAAAGTCTCTAGATGGTTGCTATACATGAATGCTCCGGATGGCTCTTGACGTGAGTTGGCAACAGCACATGACGAACGTCGAGCTCTATGATGACCTACCGATGCTCTCCACTAAAGTCGAGGAGAGAAGACTGCAACTAGTGGGACACTGTCTATGCCACCCCGAGCTACTTGCCAGCCTAGTCATCATATGGGAGCCCAAGCACGGGAGGATGAACCCTGGGTGCCCTCCTATGGTCAACACACTCCTGGAAGACAGCGGTGCGGCTAATGTAGATGAACTGAACACACTGATGAGGGAGAGGGAGAAGTGGAGAGTCTGTCATCGTGCCCGACGCCGGCCCCCTAGGCCTGAGTCGACGTAGTAGTAGTGATGAACAGGGGGATCTCAATGTATAGTGTGTGAAGAGATGTTTGAAGATGGTAACACAGGTGGCAGCAGAGTTAGGAAGGTGTGCAGTCTATGTTAGTAGTCTTCAGTAGTCTGGGCACCGAGTACAGAAGGAATGATTCAGGCTTTTGTTTGAAATGTCAGGAAATCCTTTTGTCCAGCAGTTGGTTACAGTTCCTCCAGGAGATTGTTCTCCTGATTCCCGCATCTGCAATCTCTTGTGTCTCCACAAAACACAGAACAAAGCACAGTACAGGCCCCTCAGCCTACGATGTTGTGTCAACCTCTTAACCTACTCTTAAGATCAATCTAAACCTCCTGTCCTACATAGCCCTCCATTTTCCTAACATGCGTATAGCTATCTAAGAGTGTTTCAAATGTCCCCAATATATCTGCTTCCACCACCACCCCTGGCAGGGTGTTGCATGTATTCACCACTCTGCGTAAAGAACTTACCTCAGCAGCAGTACTGTGAGCAGTTCTGGTGACCAAGCAGCAGGAAGGATATGATGGCCCTGGAGAGGTTATGGTGGAGAGTCACCTGGATATTGCTGGGGATGGTGCCAAGAATGGAGAGGCTGGCTCTGGTTCTTCTTGGACCAGAGGAGGTTAAGGGGGGGAAACGTAACTGAGGTGTTTCTGAGGGGAATAGATCAGGTTGATTGCAGGGAACTTCCCCATATCACAGATACATAAAGCTAGAAGAACTAGATTTCGGGTAAGGGAGAAGAGACTCAGAGGGGATTGGTGGGGAACCTTCTTCACCCAGAGAGTGGTCAGTGTCTGAAGCACACTGCCAGAGAGAAAAGACTGAAAGATAATGAGGAGAGTTTGACTGAGTGAAGGAGGATGAGAGGTGACTTGACAGAGGTGTACAAGATGTTGAGAGGCATAGATGGACTGGGCAGCCAGAGACATTTTTCCAAGGCAGAATCAGAATCAGGTTTATTATCACTGGTGTTCTGTATGTCATCCCTGCTGGCTAATATGAGGGGGCATAATTTCAAGGTGATTAGAAGGAAGTATAGGGAGGATGGCAGAGGTAAGTTCTTTTACACCCTCCTGGGGTGGAGGCAGAGGCAGATACATTAGGGATATTTATAAGTCGGCACAACATCCGAAGGGCCTGTACTGTGTGGAAATGTTTTACATTCTATAAAGATTAGCTTTATTTGTCACATGTATATTGAAATATCAAAACATACGGTGAAACGTGTTGTTTGCATCAAGGACCAACACAATCCAAGGATGTGCTAAGGCCAGCCCACAAGTGTTGCCATGCTTCCGTCACCAACACAGCATGCCCACAACTCACTGACCCATCCCTAACCCATACGTCTTTAATGTGGGAGGAAACGAGGGAATGTCCAAGACAAAAGCAGAAATTGAACCCAAGTTGCTGGCATTGTAAAGCAATACGCAAACCACTACTCTGCTGTGTTGGGTGCTGGAAGCAGTGTTTCTGACAATACTTAAGAGGTACCTAGATGAACACTCAAGTTGCTTCGGCAGAGAAATCTATGGACCGACTGCTGGGTGTTCGTCACCATGGATGCCTTGGGTTAAATGGTCTCTGTCCATGCCGTGCTATTCTGTGATCCTGTCATAATTCCCCAACTTTATACTTACTAAACACAAGAGATTCTGCAGATGAACGCAGCAGGCCAGGCAGCATCTCTAGGAAGAGGTACAGTCGATGTTTCGGGCCGAGACCCTTCAGTTAGTCCTGACGAAGGGTCTCGGCCTGAAACGTCGACTGTACCTCTTCCTAGAGATGCTGCCTGGCCTGCTGCGTTCACCAGCAACTTTGATGTGTGTTGCTTGAATTTCCAGCATCTGCAGAATTCCTCGTGTTTAAGATTCTGCAGATGCTGGAAATCCAGAGTAACACATTCGCACAAAATGCTGGCCAAACTCCGGAGTTTAGGAAGGAATAAACATTTTGAGCCGAGACCCTTCATCAGGACTGGAAAGGAAAGGGGTGGAATGCAGAATAAGAAGGTGAAGTCATTGGTGGGAAAGGTAAAGGGATGGAGAATAAGGAATCTGAGAGGAGTGCAGAGTGGACCAGGGGAGAAAGGGAAGGAGGAGAACCAGAGGGAGGTGATAGGTGAGAAGAGGTGAGAGGCCAGAGTGGGGAATGGAAGAGGGAAGGGGAGGGGGAAAATGATCAGAACTCAGAGAAATCAATGTTCATGCCATCAGGTCGGAGGCAATTCTGATGGTATATGAGTTGTTTTCATGTTATCAGGGTTATACTTAACTCTCCTTCTCAAGCCAAACTCAAGGTACAAGTGCTGAATGAGTTGGATCACAATAACTATGCCCTTGCGGGAGCTCAGCAGGCCAGGCAGCAACTATGGAAAAGAGTAAACAGTCAACGTTTTGGGTCGAGACCCTTCTTTAGGTTGCTTAGATTTACAGCATCGGCAGATTTTCTTGTCTCATAATTAAGAAAACTTTCCCGGGTAGTTGTGTAATCTGTTGTTTCTTTCAGAGCCTTAAAGTTCTTTGTTAAATATTAAACAGTAATCCAAATATCATTCCGAGCTATTCTTCCACTTTTTCTGACTTTGATGGGAAGCCGTCATGTCTTGGAGATGAAAAGAAAGATAAGATTAGAATGGACAGAAGGTTAATCTGGGTGTCACTATAAAACTGCACTTAAAGGGGAGCTGGAGGGAAACAATTAATGGAGGTGAGAACAGAATCAAGATCTTCAGCCATTAATGGTGAAGCTGCCAGGATCTAGAACCAGGGCTCAGCACCTGGGAAAGTATGAATGAGCAGGAGTCAACATGTTTTTGTAAAAAAGTAGGTCATGCCCGACTGATCTAGCTGAACTGCATGGGAAGATGATGTGAAAGCATAAAGAAAAATGCAGAACCATAGAACATAGAACATTACAGCACAGTACAGGCCATTCAGCCCACAATGTTGAGCCAAGACCCACACAACCTGGTTTAGAAACAGTCATTACCCCTCAAACATCAAGCTCTTGAACCAGAGGAGATAACTACACTCAGCCCAACACTGAACTGATTCCACAACCTATGGACTCGCTTTTACTGACTCCACAACTAATGTTCTTGATATTTATTGTTTCAGTCGGTTCAATAGGTACATTTAATGTCAGAGAAATGTATACAATATACCTCCTGAAATTCTTTTTCTTTGCAAACATCCACAAAACAGAGGAATGCCCCAAAGAATGAATGACAGTTAAATGTTAGAACACCAAAGCAGTCCCCAGTTCCCCCCTCCCACACACATAAGCAGCAGCAAAGCAACGACCCCCCCTCCCCCCCAGCAAAAAAGCATTGGCACCCCCCATAATATTCGTTTATTATTATTATTACATTTTTTCTCTTTTTTGTACTTGCACGGATTGTTGTCTTTTGCACATGGGTTGCTCGTCTGTCTTTGCCGTGAAGCGTTTTCATTGCTTCTATTGTGTTTCTTTGTATCTACTGTGAATGCCCACAAGAAAATGAATTCTATATGGTGACATATACAGTATGCATCCTTTTGTCTGACTTTAAGATCAATCTAGCAAAGGATGTAGAGACTGTGGAGAGGGTGCAGAAGAGGTTTACCAGGATGCTGCCTGGATTGGAGGGTATGAGCTATAGGAGAGGTTGGACAAATTTGGCTTGCTTTCTGTAGAGTGATGAAAGCATAAAGGTTTATAAGCTTATGAAAGGTGTTGATAGTATAGACATCCATCATCTTTTTTCCCAGGGTTGAGATGTCCAATACCAGAGGACATGCATTTAAGGTGAGAGGGGTAACTTCAAAGGAGATGTGTGGGGCAACTTTCTTACACCGGAACGTGCTGCCAGGAGTGGTAGTGAAAACGCATGATTGGAGCATTTAGGAAGTTCTTAGACAAGCATATAAATGTGCAGAAAATGGTGGGATATGGATATTGTATAGGCAGAAAGGATTAGTGTAGGATTTTAATTGCTAGTTTATTTGGTTTGGCACCGCATTGTGGGCCGAATGGCCTGTTCCTGGTGTATGTTCTATGCAACTCAGCAGAACAGGCAGCATTGTGGAGAGAGAAACAGAATTAAGTTTCAGTAACATTAGAAATTCTGCAGATGCTGGAAATCCTGAGTCACAGTCATAGAAAAGTACAGCACAGAAACAGGCCTTTTGGCCCATCTAGTCCATGCCCAAACATACCACAGCCCTCCATACCCCTATCATCCATGTACCTTTCCAAACTTCTCTTAACCGTTGAAATTGAGCTTGCATGCACCACTTGTGCAGTTAGCTCTTTTCACACTCTCTCCACCCTCTGAGTGAAAAGTTTCCCCTCATGTTCCCTTAAACTTTTCACCTCTCACTAGTAACCCATGACCTCTGGTTGTCCCACTGAAGCTCAGGAAGAAGCCTGCTTGCATTAACCTTATGTATACCCCTAACAAATCTCCTCTCAGTCTTCTACGTTGCAAGGATTAAATTGCTAACCTATTCAATCTGTCCTTATATCTCAGGTCCTCCAGACCTGGCAACATCCTTGTAAATTTTCTCTGTACTCTTTCAACCTTTCCTGTAGGTAGGTGACCGAAATTGCACACAATACTCCAAATTAGGCCTCACCAACATCTTATACAACTTCAGAATAACATCCCAACTCCTGTACTCAATAGATTGAATTATGAAGGCCAATGTACAAAAAGCTTTTTTTTTAACGATCCTGTCTACCTGTGATGCCACTTTCAATGAATTATGGACCAATATTCCCAGAGCCCTTTGTTCTACCACAGTCCTCAGTGCCTTATTGTTTATTACGTAAGACCTACTCTGGTTGGTCCTACCAAAGTGCAACACCTCACACTTGTCAGCATTAAGCTCCATCTGCCATTATCCAGCCCATTTTTCCAGCTGGTCCAGGTTCCATTGCAAGCCATGATATCCTTCCTCACTGTCCACTACACCCCCAATTTTGGTGTCATCCGCAAATTTGCTGATCCAGTTAACCACCTTCTCATCCAGATCATTGATTTGGATGACAAACAACAAAGGACCCAGCACTGACCCCTGTGGCATTCCACTAGTCACAGGGCTCCAGTCAGAGAGGCAACCATCTACTACCACTGTCTGGCTTCATCCACTAAGCTAATGTCGAATCTAATTTACTACCTCATATTGAATGCCAAGTGACTGAACCTTTTTGACCAGACTCCCCTGTGGGTGAAAGACTTTACTAAAGCCCATGTAGTCCTTGTCAAAGACCTTGGTAAATTCCATGTAGACAACATCCACTCACAACATGCTGGAGGAACTCAGCAGGTTGGGCAGCATCCGTGGAAACAATCAGTCAACGTTTTGGGCCGGGACCCTTCATCAGAACTGAAGACAGAAGGGGCAGAGGCCCTATAAAGAAGGTGGGGGAGGGTGGGAAGGAGAAGGCTGGAAGGTTCCAGGTGAAAAATCAGTAAGGGGAAAGATAAAAAGGTGGGGGAGGGGAAGCAGGGAGGGGATAGGCAGGAAAGGTGAACTTTCACTGCCTTGCCTTCATGCACTTTCCTGGTAGGGGAACGTCGAGGGGGAGGGGGGAGGGAACTTCCTCAAAAATCGCTCTAAAATTGGTTACGCATGACATACCACACTAAAAGCCATGCTGACTATCCTTAATCAGTCCATGTCTATTCAAATACTAATATATCCAGTCCTTTAGAATACCTTCCAATAACTTTCCCACACAAAAAATGTTAGCTGAACTCATCAGGCCAGGCAGCATCCATGGAAATGAATAAGCAGTCGATGTTTCAGTCCAAGACTCTTCCTCGGGATTGGCAAGAAAAGGGAAGATGTCAGATTATGAAGGTGGGGCGTGGGGAAAGAGGATAAACTAGAAGGTGATATGTAATGCCAGGTGGGTGGATGGGGGAGGGAGGATGAAGTGAGAAGCTGGGAGGTGATGGGTGGGAAAGGTAAAGGGTTGGAGAAGAAGGAACTTGATAGGAGAGGAGAGTGGACCATGGGAGAAAGGGAAGGAGGAGGGGCACCAGAGGAAGGTGATGGACAGGTGAGGAGAAGAGGTAAGAGGCCAGAGTGAGGAACTGATCTTTTGTTAGAAAGCAGGCATGAGTTATGTTGCAGAGAAGTCGTGGAGAGGGCAGGGAGAATGTACGTGTTAGGGTGCAGACCAAGAGAAAATGGACGACGTCAACAGGTGTCAACTGCAAGAGGGCCGAAGGAGGTTTGCTGTTTGTCTGCTACTCTGTGTAAACAGAGAAAACAGAAAATATGAAGCTTCTTGGTGAGTGAAATGGTGGGAATTTATTGGACTTCTAAAAGACATTTGACAAATCTCCCAATCACCCGTGAGAGAGGAGATGTTGTGGTGTCTGGCATCTTTTAAAGATGTCGGCTGTGAATAAACTGTGTTCCGTGCCACAGAGGAAGGAGGACCTGACATCAGGACTGGAAGGGAAGGGGGCAGAAACCCGAATAAGAAGGTAGGGGAAGAGAAGGGGTACAAGCTGGCAGGTGATGGGTGAGACCAGGTGAGGGGGAAGGGGGATGACGTTAGAAGCTGGGATGTGATAGGTGGAAGAGGTAAGGGGATGAAGACAAAGAAATCTGATAGGAGAGGAGAGTGGACCATGGGAGAAAGGGACTGAGGAGGAGTGCCAGGGGAAGGAGATGGGCAGGTCATGAGGGTGGGGGTGGGGAAGAGAAGGGCGAGGAGGCCACCAGACTGGGGAATAGAAAAAGAGAGGGTGGGGTCTGAGAAACAGATTTTATTCTCTCAATATTCCCATGAACTCTCCCCAGATTCTACACATGGGGGGCAATTCACAGAAGACAATTCCCCCACCAGCCCCACACATGGGAGGAAATTGCAACGCCCTGGGAAACACACACGCGGTCAC